>NC_090389.1:3352623-3447623 GCF_036365525.1 Heterodontus francisci | reverse complement strand
CTGCCTGTTTCTGGCATTCAGGCATCGTGCACTGAGGGAAAAGAGCCCTCCTTAGTCTCTCCCTCTGCTCTTCTTCCAGTGGTAGTACACCAGTTATGTGTATGAGACCCATGTCACCGCAGCTTTGCAAATAATGAAATGAGCAGAGTGTTTCAATTCACCCTTCTGTTGCCAGTCAGCTGAACCATCAAGGCAATGAGTAGTTTACTTTTATGTGCCTTAAAATTGCAGGAAATCCCACCCACCATCATTTGTCTCTTCCCACTCGCCTTGCCATCCTGAGTGGCCACATGGTTTGCATTATCGTTTGAGAAAATGGTCATATACAATTTAAGGCAAGTTTCCCCACCTTCCAACCTCCTCTTACCATCTTCCAGCCTGCACCCATCACCTTGACCCACCCAATATAACCTTAACCATTCCCTCTGTTACAATTACCTTGGACACTGTCACATTCAATTTATTCATGTCATCCCTCCCCCGTTCCTACTCCCATTACCATCCAAATGCTGATTCTGACACTTGATTATCCTCAAATCCACCTTAATGTTATTTCCGAGTCCTGTTCCCCTCCACATGATATTGTAGAATACCCAATCCTAAGTCTTGACCTTCCCCCACCTAAATAATCCATTGACTGTGACCGTTCCCTCTGCCAGCCAGTACCCTGAATTCACTCCTTAGGTCTCCGATGTTGACAGCACTCATCCCTGCCTTTAGGCCCCTCATAACCACCTATTGACTGTGAAACTCAAATCAGCTCCTCACTCCCGCAGCCACCCACATCCAGCATCATCAGCAATAGCAACCACGACAGACCCAGGATGCTGCCCTCCTCCCCCCCACCCCCGCTCCTCCATGCACCCGGTAATCCCACCTGGTCCTCCCCTCCTCCCTCCCCTGCTCCTCCATGGACCTAGTCACTCCACCCTGTCTTCCCTGAGTACCCTGCCTTGTTCCTCCATGTGCAACCTCCCCCCCCCATGCCTTTGCCGCCATCCCCTGAGAAGAATCACCCTTGCTGGTGCTGGGCCTGGAGCCAAACCTCCATTCCAACGTTGGTGTTCCTTGTGCCGATGAGTTCAACAAAGTAAAACACTGACCTCTGACACAACTGCCCAAAGCCCACTGCCGCACGCCATGTTTAAACAAACGTGAACTGGGTGGCATGGGAAGGCCACTCACGGATAACTTCATCTGGCGGGTAGGACTTAATTGGAACTAAGTGTAAGGTAATGAATATTCATGGTATGGAAATGAATGCAAAGCTACAATCCGCCATTATGTGTGGGGAGCTCCGGACTGCCGCAAACACACCACTGACTTAATTTCGGAAAAAATTCCTGCCGCTGGATATTCTGAGAAACAATTCACACCTGATTAAATCACCCTGCACGCCACCAAAGCCGTTCTTTCAGGGCCCATAAAGTTCCCACACGCAGTCAGGAAAAATGGGGTGTTTTCAGGTCAGCAACCTGTAACTAGTGGAGTGACACAGGGACCAGTGCTGTGACTTCAACTATTTACAATCTATACCAATGACTTGGGTGAAGGGACCGAGTGTATTGTAGCCAAATTTGCGGACGATACAAAGATAAGTAGGAAGGCAAGTTGTGAGGAGGGCACAAACAGTCTGCAAAGAAATATAGATAGGTTAAGTGAGTGGGGACAAATCTGGCAGATGGTGTATAATGTGGGAAAATGTGAGGTTGTCCACTTTGGCAGGAAGAATACAAAAGCAGAATATTATTTAAATGGAGAAGACTGCAGAATGCTGCAGTACAGAGGAATCTGGGTGTCCTTGTAGATGAATCACAAAAAGTTAGCTTGCAGGTACAGTGAGTAATTGGGAAGGCAAATGGAATGTTATCACTTATTGTAGGGGGAAACGAGTATAAAAGTAGGGAAGTCTTGCTGCAATTGTACAGGGCATTGGTGAGACCCCATCTGGAGAACTGTGTACAGTTTTGGTCACCTTACCTAAGGAGGGATATACTTGCATTGGAAGCAGTTCAGAGAAGGTTCACAAGGCTGATTCCTGGGATGAAGGGGTTTGTCTTATGAGGAAAGGTTGAGCAGGTTGGGCCTATACTCTTTGGAGTTTAGAAGAATGAGAGGTGATCTTATTGAAACATAAAATTCTGCGACGGCTTGACAGGGTAGACGCTGAGAGGATGTTTCCCCTCATGGGGGAATCCAGAACTAAGGGGCACAAATTCAAAATAGGGATCTGCCTTTCAAGATGGAGATGAACAGGAATTTCTTCTCTCAGAGGGTTGTTTATCTTTGAAATTCTCTGCCCCAGCTGACAGTGGAGGCTGGGTCACTGAATATATTCAAGGCTGAATTAGACAGATTTTTGATCTACAAGGGAGTAAAGGGTTATCTGGGGTAGGGAGGAAGGTGGAGTTAAGGCCATAATCAGATCAGCCATGACCTTATTGAGGTGTGGAGCAGGCTCAAGGGGCTGAATGGCCTATTCCTGCCCCGATTTTTATGTTCTTATATTCTGTACATTTAACCCCCTCCCAGATAATGTCCGCTGGTGATGTATTTCTTCTGCCAGCTGCACAGCCTCAATTACGACATGCAGCTTTTGTTTATAAACCTGGGGGGGGGAGGTGCGCGGGGGGGGTCTCAGTGTCTCCTTGCAGGAGCTGTCTGACTTTTACATGGTTTCTTCCAGCCGCAGCTCTCCCCTGTCAGGGGTGGCGGTTACCCTGCAGGAGCTGCTGCTCAGGAATCCGAACCTCCATCAGGATGGGCTCACATGGCTGGTAGAGGAGAAGGCTCTGCCAAAGTGCTCAGAGTTGGGGGCATACCGGATGGTGGAGGAGGAGGCTGAATGTCGTCAGAATAGCAGGCATGCGTGTGTCTTTGGGCAGCGCACAGCTTGCAGCCAAAGCACTCGAGAATCTTTAAAAAACGGTGCTCGGCCCCAACTGCACTCGAGGTGGCTAAGGCAGATGGACCACTCCCTTTCGAGCTAACGCCCATTATGACAGAATTTCTCATTGGTGCCGTGCCCCGAAACCTCTCATGGGACCCACGACCCCACAACCTGAACTGTCTCTTGGAAATCCACTCCGTGCCATTCCACTCTGCGTGGAGGAGTTTCCTGTACAGGCCGCTCTTGCATTGCCTTCCACTTTCTCACCTTCGTTAGCCATCCAGACACGCCATGGCATTCCATCCTGCCTTCTGGAGGAAGCAGGTGTTCCCGTTGAGAGGCTCTCTATGCGAGAGTCTTCCCTTTGTCCTTCAGCATTTTGCTGTGGAGTGTGTTACCCATGGTGGTCCCGTGGCAATAGATTCACAGACTCCCGGGCCGCCTGTAATTTCTGCAGTCTGGAGGAGTCCGTGTTTCACATCTTTGTAAAGTGTGTCAGGTTGCAGCCCCTCTCAGTGGGATGTCAAGGTGGTCATTTGGCCTGACTTCCTACCTCTCTTATGCAGCTACGTCTGTGTCCGGGTGTCTCTGGAGAGGGAGCACACGATATCTACCGGTGCGCTTCAGGCCTTCTGTGACCAGTGGGCGCTGGGGGGAATTGGATTGCATCGTCACCCCTGGGAATGCCACTTTAATTTGATTAGCTAAGCTTCAGAAGGGGCATCTAGTTCCTCTTTATTGGTAACCTTCTATTTGGATCAAAAGACGTAGAAAGGGACACAAACTGGAACTGTGATTGTTGGGTTAGGAGGTGTGTGCTTGTAAATCAAAAATGTGTAAAGATTGGCTCCAGATATATCCTTCACCAACTGACCTTCTGCAGTAAAGCAGCCTGTAGTGCTGAGCATCTGTGCATCAGAGCTATCTGCCTCCCTAGCCAAGCTATTCCAATGCAGTTGCAACCCTGGAACCTAAATTCAAGAGTGTGAAGAGTAACTGCCCAGGACTATAAGGCAGCATTTGAGTAAGGATGACTTAGAAAGGAGCTTTATCAAATCTGAGATGAATAGGGAACCATTGTCTGCAGTCATATCTGACACTCAGCTAGCAGAAAACTGGTGAATAGAAGAGCAGCAGTTTCTGGAAAGAGGGTAATATTGTTCCAGTTTGGAGGAAGGTTTTGAATAGAAGCCCTGATTTTTTTTTTAAAGTTCATTTAAAAAGTAACAACACATATTAATACAGAGATACTTGTTAAAGTTGAAAATTACTCTTTCGTTATTTCTGATATTTCCTGGTTCTTTCCAAATTCTTTCATTGGCAAAATGCATCTAACTCCCAATCTTACACCCAACTCTTAGCATAACTTCCAACTCACGATAAACAACACAATCGGAGATGCGCTCTTCTATTTGCACTTTGTGCCGTTAACAGGGAGCCTCTCATCTGACAGCAATTATGTAACAGCAGATTTTAATAAATGTTTGTGTATTGGGACTAGCTCAGCGAGTTCATCTCGTGAATAGTTTAGTAAACTTTACTGGAAAGGTCAGACTTTCGATTCTTGATCCATGCTGAGTTAGCTGATCTCAACCATGGTACAATTTAACAATTGGCCTCAGTGCCTCTGAGTTGGTCGTGAGAGATGAGCCTTGCTGTACACAGGGCTGGGTGGTGGTGGGATCAGCTGTGATATCCAGCCCTGCTGGACAGTGAGTCTGGGAGAGTAGGAGTGGACTTGGCTCATTAGTTAAGAATGACCACATCACAAGCAAGATTGGGTGCCTCAGGAGAGGGAATGGAGGTGTGACTTGGGCAAATGCAAGGCATGGGCAAAGCAATGAAAAATGAGGTTCAACACGGGGAAGTGTGCAGTCATTTAATTGTGATCTATGAAAGATAGATCAGAATATTTTCTAATTAGGTAGAAGCTAGGAATTGTGGATGAGTAGGAGAGATTTAGATCTAAGTACAGAAATCACTTAAATCTAGTGATCAGGTACAACAAAAAAGAAACACCAATGGAATGTTGGCCTTTATAAGAAGAATGCTCGAATATAAATGGATGGAAGTTATGGTACAGCTGTGGTTAACTCTGGTTTGACCCCCATCTGGAGTACTGCATTCAGTCCTGGGCACTGCACCTGAGGAGGGATACATTGGTGCTGGGAGGAGGTGCAGTGTAGAGTCACCAGAACCGGATCTAAAAGGTTAAATGATGACGGCAAGTTACATAGACTGGGCTTGTATTCCTTTGTGTATAGAGTGATCCCATTCAAGTGTTTAAGATCATTAAAGAATTTGATGGGGTAAATTGAGAGAAAGAATTTCCTCTGATGGGAGGGGCCAGAACTTTAGAGTCATAAAGTCATAGAGTCGTACAGCATAGAAACAGGCCCTTCGGCCCACCGCTTCCGTGCCGACCATAATGCCTATCTATACTAATCCCACCTGCCTGCATTAATTCCATATCCCTCTATGCCTTGCTCATTCAAGTACCTGTCCAGATGCCTCTTAAATGTTGCTACTGTTCCTGCTTCCACCACCTCCTCAGGCAGCTCATTCCAGATACCCACTATTCTTTGTGTGAAAAATTTACCCCTTGATCCCCCTTAAACCTCTTCCCTCTCACCGTAAATCTATTCCCTCTAGTTTTAGTCACCCCTACCATGGGAAACAGACTCTGGCTGTCTACCCTATCTATGCCTCTCATAATTTTATATACCTCTATCATGTCCCCTCTCAGCCTCCTTCGCTCCAGGGAAAACAGACCCAGCCTATCCAATCTCTCTTTATAACTCAAGCTGTCCAAACAAGGCAACATCCTGGTGAATCTTTTCTGCACCCTCTCTAGTTTAATCACATCTTTCCTGGAGTGCGGCGACCAGAACTGTACACAGTACTCCAAATGCGGCCTAACCAACGTTATGTACAACTGTAACATGACGTCCCAACTCTTGTACTCAATGCCTCGGCCGATGAAGGCAAGCATGCCATACGCCTTCTTCACCACCCTGTTTACCTGTGTTGCCATTTTCAGGGAACTATGTATTTGCACCCCAAGGTCTCTCTTGAAGCATGGTCATTCGGGAGTGATATTAGGAAACTCTTCACACCAAGGCAATGGAAATCCGGAACTCTCTCCCCATAACCCTGTTGAGGCAGGAGGCCAATTGAGAGATTTTATATATTATATTTTTAGATATATAAGGAGATTTTATAACTGAGGTGGATAGATTTTTCTTTGCTAAGGGTATTATGGGTTATGGAACCAAGGTAGGGAGACGGAATTTATGGTACAGATCAGCCATGACATAACAGAATAACAGAAGCAGGTTTGAAGGGCTGAATGGTCTTCGACTGAGCTCTGCCGGGACCAGTGAGAGCTGCAAACGGGACTGCCCCTTTAAGACGTTGAGCGGCGGTGATGATGCGTTGACGCAGGGAGGACGTCGGAGCCGCAGTGTTTACCGGCGCTGGGAGCTGCGCGCGCAGCTGGAGCCCGAGCGCGAGCCACCTCCAAGCCCCCGTGTCCCGAAGCCCCGCCGCAGCCATCGCGATGTACCGGGCTCTCTACACCTTCCATTCGGCAGAGCCGCACTCGCTGCACTTCACAGCCGGCGAGAGCTTCGTCATCCTGGAGCGGAGTAACCAGCACTGGTGGCTGGCGTCCAAGAGCAGCACCGGGGAGGTGGGCTACATCCCCGCCTCCTACATCCACAAGGACGAGGTGAGGAGCGGGGGCTGGGCTAGGGGAGGTGGGCCGGGGCCGGGGCCGGGGGAAGGCAGGCCCGGCTCGGCTCGGCTCGGCCGGCACACCGCTATTAGTATTCAGCGGAGCGCAGCAGGTGCGGCCTTTGCCGCCCCCACATTACAGCAAGGGCCGGGCTGGAGAGGCGGCTTCTCACCAGGGCGCTTCGGGGGGGCCGGCCAAGTTTAAGGTGTCTGTCAGTGGCAGTCCTGCAGCTTCACCATTCTACCCGGCGGATGGGGGCTGCACAGGTGTTAGCCGGGGAGGGCCTTTCCCAGGGCCAGGCACTTGCCCCCTGGTGTGTGTGTGGGCATTGCCCAGGGCCAGGCACTTGCCCCTTAGTGTATGGGTATTGCCCAGGGCCAGGCACTTGCCCCCTGGTTGTGTGTGTGGGCATTGCCCAGGGCCAGGCACTTGCCCCTTAGTGTATGGGTATTGCCCAGGGCCAGGCACTTGCCCCCTGGTTGTGTGTGTGGGCATTGCCCAGGGCCAGGCACTTGCCCCTTAGTGTATGGGTATTGCCCAGGGCCAGGCACTTGGCCCCTGGTTGTGTGTGTGGGCATTGCCCAGGGCCAGGCACTTGCCCCCTGGTGTGTGTGTGGGCATTGCCCAGGGCCAGGCACTTGCCCCTTAGTGTATGGGCATTGCCCAGGGCCAGGCACTTGCCCCCTGGTGTGTGTGTGTGGGAATTGCCCAGGGCCAGGCACTTGCCCCCTGGTGTGTGTGTGGGCATTGCCCAGGACCAGGCACTTGCCCACTGGTGTCTGTGTGTGGGCATTGCCTAGGGTTGGGCACTTGCCCCCTGGTGTGTGTGTGGGCATTGCCCAGGGCCAGGTGCTTGCCCCTTGGTGTGTGTGTGGGCATTGCCCATGGCCAGGCACTTGCCCCCTGGTGTGTGTGTGTGGGCATTGCCCACGGCCAGGCCCTTGCCCCCTGGTGTGTGTGTGTGGGCATTGCCCAGGGCCAGGCACTTGCCCCCTGGAGTGTGTGTGGGCATTGCCCAGGGCCAAGCACTTGCCCCCTGGAGTGTGTGTGGGCATTGCCCAGGGCTAGGCACTTGCCCCCTGGTGTGTGTGTGGGCATTGCCCAGGGCCAGGCACTTGCCCCCTGGTGTGTGTGTGGGCATTGCCCAGGGCCAGGCACTTGCCCCCTGGTGTGTGTGTGGGCATTGCCCAGGACCAGGCACTTGCCCACTGGTGTCTGTGTGTGGGCATTGCCTAGGGTTGGGCACTTGCCCCCTGGTGTGTGTGTGGGCATTGCCCAGGGCCAGGTGCTTGCCCCTTGGTGTGTGTGTGGGCATTGCCCATGGCCAGGCACTTGCCCCCTGGTGTGTGTGTGTGGGCATTGCCCACGGCCAGGCCCTTGCCCCCTGGTGTGTGTGTGTGGGCATTGCCCAGGGCCAGGCACTTGCCCCCTGGAGTGTGTGTGGGCATTGCCCAGGGCCAAGCACTTGCCCCCTGGAGTGTGTGTGGGCATTGCCCAGGGCCAGGCACTTGCCCCCTGGTGTGTGTGTGGGCATTGCCCAGGGCCAGGCACTTGCCCCCTGGTGTGTGTGTGGGCATTGCCCAGGGCCAGGCACTTGCCCCCTGGTGTGTGTGTGGGCATTGCCCAGGGCCAGGCACTTGCCCCCTGGTGTGTGTGTGGGCATTGCCCAGGGCCAGGCACTTGCCCCCTGGTGTGTGTGTGGGCATTGCCCAGGGCCAGGCACTTGCCCCCTGGTGTGTGTGGGCATTGCCCAGGGCCAGGCACTTGCCCCCTGGTGTGTGTGTGGGAATTGCCCAGGGCCAGGCACTTGCCCCCTGGTGTGTGTGTGGGCATTGCCCAGGACCAGGCGCTTGACCCCTGGTGTGAGTGGGCATTGCCCAGGACCAGGCACTTGCCCCCTGGTGTGTGTGTGGGCATTGCCCAGGGCCAGGCACTTGCCCCCTGGTGTGTGTCTGTGCATTGCCCAGGGCCAGGCACTTGCCCCAGGCACTTGCCCCCTGGTGTGTATGGGTATTGCCCAGGGCCAGGCACATATCCCCTGGTGTGTGTGTGGGCATTGCCCAGGGCCTGGCACTTGCCACCTGGTTTTGTGTCTGGGCATTTCCTCGGGCCAGGCACTTGCCCCCTGGTGTGTGTGTGTGGGCATTGCCCACGGCCAGGCCCTTGCCCCCTGGTGTGTGTGTGTGGGCATTGCCCAGGGCCAGGCACTTGCCTCCTGGTGTGTGTGTGGGCATTGCCCAGGGCCAAGCACTTGCCCCCTGGAGTGTGCGGGCATTGCCCAGGGCCAGGCACTTGCCCCCTGGTGTGTGTGTGGGCATTGCCCAGGGCCAGGCACTTGCCCCCTGGTGTGTGTGTGGGCATTGCCCAGGGCCAGGCACTTGCCCCCTGGTGTGTGTGTGGGCATTGCCCAGGGCCAGGCACTTGCCCCCTGGTGTGTGTGTGGGAATTGCCCAGGGCCAGGCACTTGCCCCCTGGTGTGTGTGTGGGCATTGCCCAGGACCAGGCACTTGACCCCTGGTGAGTGGGCATTGCCCAGGACCAGGCACTTGCCCCCTGGTGTGTGTGTGGGCATTGCCCAGGGCCAGGCACTTGCCCCCTGGTGTGTGTCTGTGCATTGCCCAGGGCCTGGCACTTGCCCCCTGGTGTGTATGGGTATTGCCCAGGGCCAGGCACATATCCCCTGGTGTGTGTGTGGGCATTGCCCAGGGCCTGGCACGTGCCACCTGGTTTTGTGTCTGGGCATTTCCTCGGGCCAGGCACTTGCCCCCTGGTGTTTATGGGTGTTGCCCAGGGCCAGGCACTTATCCCCTGGTGTGTGTGTGGGCATTGCCCAGGGCCACAGACTTGCCCCCTGGGATGTGTGGGCATTGCTGGGCCAGGCACTTGCCCCCTGGGGTATGTGTGTGGTTACTGCACATGGCCAGGCACACCACCTGGGGGTGTGTCTGGGTATTGCCCAGGCTAGGCACTTTCTCCTTGTATGTGTGTGGACATTGCCCAGGGCCAGGCACTTGCCCCCTGGGGTATGTGTGTGGTTACTGCACATGGCCAGGCACACCACCTGGGGGTGTGTCTGGGTATTACCCAGGCTAGGCACTTTCTCCTTGTATGTGTGTGGACATTGCCCAGGGCTAGGCACTGTCCCCTGGGTGTGTGTGGGCATTGCTGGGCCAGACACTTCCCCCATTTGGTGTGTGGGCATTGCCCAGGGCCAGGCACTTGCCCCTGATGTGTGTGGGTATTGACCATTGCCAGGCACTTGCCCTCTGGGGCTGTGTGTGGGCATTTCCTAGGACCAGGCACTTGCCCCCTGGGGGATGTGTGTGGGTACTGCCCATGGCCAGGCACACCACCTGGGGGTGTGTCTGGGTATTGCCTAGGCTAGGCACTTGCCTCTTTGTGTGTGTGTGGACATTGCCCAGGGCCAGGCACATGCCCCCTGGGGGTGTGTGTGTGGATGTTTTCGAGGGCTAGGCACTTGCCCCATATGGGTGTGTATGTGGGTATTGCCCGGGGTAGGGGGTGGCACGTGTCTGGGCACTGCTTTTGGCCAGGCACTTGACGCCTGGGGTGTGTGAAAGCATTCCCTGGGGTTGGGTGCATGCTGCTACGACAGGACTTGTATGCTCTTGGTCCAGTTGTTAATGTGTGTGGTTCCTGCACAGCTACCTGCTCACTGGACACCTTGAACCCAGCTGGATAACTTGTCAATGATGCTGATCCTAAATTCTTTGATTAGTGTGAAAGAGCAGTAAATCAGGAGTCCACACATGCAATGAGTTATACTTACCTTTCACACCAATGAAAGAAAGCTGGGAAAACTGTCAGCTATCAAGGATACTGTTCATTTTCTGTAAGCAGAGTTTTGAACATTTCCATTAATTATTACACTTTGTGTTCTGATGCCGTCTGAAATGTTCTATTTGTGACATTGGTTTTGACTTTTACATGTGATTCTGTGAGCAGTGTAATTGAGTCGTGTTGAGAGAATGAACAATGATGATAGGCACGTGGGAGTCATACTTAATGCTCCGTTTAGATCTTAAATAGTACATCACAGAATCAATACAGTTGAGTTTAAGACATCCACTAGCACAAAACTGTCCATTTACCATTGGATTTGCAGCAACTGTGCACTGTTCAAAAACTTTGATCACGACTTGTGGTGTTCACAACTTAAATACAGTCTGCTCACATCTGCCAATTGAAAAAGCATGTGGGTGTCCAATCAATATCTTGTGCTCAGTATTTCACTACAGTGCCAGAAATGACGTTGCTATTAACCATATTGTTTTTCATTTGTGAAATGTTTTATCCAGAACTCACTTGTGCTTGCAGTACTTGTGATTTATGGTACTCACACTGATGTGAAAGAAAAGCATTTTATGTACTGTCACCGGTGTGATATCCTAACAGCAGCTCACTATAGCATTAGAAGTGAAAGTGGGCAACATATACTATATAGGATTTTTTTTCCTGTGACCTCATTGACCCTGATTCAATTACATCACTGCTGTCGTGGCTTTTGACACTGATGCAGTTAGTGCGACTGTAAGGAGAGTGAAATTAAAGACAATCCCTAGTTCATTGTCAAAGATCTAATTGATTAGCTGCTTATTGGACATTTGTTCCAGTTGATGACCTGTACTAAAAGATTGATGGCTAAATTTACAATGTGGCACCGCAAGGGTTCTTTAATGCGAGCATTCACTGTTTAGTAATGGCTGCAAGTTTCTGAAAATTCAGCTTCTGTTCTGGAATGGTGGAGCTCCAGCTAATGACAGCACTCTGTTAACACTATGTGCTTGAATCAACCCCATCTATCCTAGCATAGAACCGTTGTGTTCTGCCAATCCATACAAATCAGTTGAAGCTGGAAATAGCATGTTCAGCATGTTTTGTGTTTTTTCGGTTTTTACCCGCATCTTGCAAGTTAATATTCTTGCTTCAGTAGTTGCTGGCTTTCAAAACAAAATGCAGTTTCTCCTGACATTTTTCAAATTTTGTTTATTTAAAAGTTTTAATTTGATTCCATTTGCAATGTCTGGCCGACATTTTTCTGTACAAATGTCACTCGCTAGAGCTTTATGCAAAGATCTTGTGGTTGTGTTGTCTTGAATAGTAAAGGTACATAAATATTCAGATTAGCTTGGTTAAGAAATCATCAAATGCTGAATTTTTTAAACATACAAAGGAAATTGGTTGTCCACTTGAAAGCTCAGTGTAAAGTCTATGGAATTAATGGTACAAATTGATTGGGATTTCCTGTTCTGTATGACATCTGCAGTAATCTCGTATTTCATTGAGGATATCTCACTGGTGACAGTGAGTTGGCCATAACTCTCAAATGCGGTGAGCGCAAGTGAGTTATGGTGGTCCTTTGCACGAGTGAGCGCGTATGCCTGGAACTCTGGGGTCACTGGTGAGGTATGCTGCATTATTCTATGGGAGTGAACGACCCCTTCAATCTTCACACACTTTTACAATTCAAGTCCTTAATGCACATCATAGGGCCTGCTGGGTGCTGTTAAGATTATTCACATGTATGGTTATCTCACTTCTGTCAAATGTTTTGATGCCAGTAAATAGTGCCAACATTGTTCACTCTCTTAGAATGAAAAAAAAATCCAGATGGTAGTGACTTTAAATTTTGACCAAAAATTCAAAGTATGTAATGGTTGAAACTTTAAAGTGGGGGTGAGAGATGTGTTTTTTAATAAAGGTAGCCAGTCAGCCAGCTCATGATATTTGTTAATCCAAAAAGGAGAATTCCTCCATCTTGAGATACAAGATCTTGAATGAGTTTATTCCTCTTACTGAATGGCACAATTTCCCCCATCTACAGATGGGATAGCTAGCTGCCACAGTAATTTCTATCAAATAATTGCTGGCTTGGCTTTTTAAAAATAAAAAGTAATGTAACTAACATATTATTACCTGGGGTTACCAGGCAATTGTGAATTTTAACCCCTGCTTTAATGTTAAATGTGTGCATGTCACATGTATTTTACCAGCGTATTGGCTATTATTGCATGTTTTGAATTGATTTATTTTGTCAGTATTCTAGTTTTGTTCTGTGGGCATCTGGTAATTTGTTAAAACGTCCTTTATTTAACTTTTTTTTAAATGAGAGTGCCATTTTCCATCTACATATCTTCATCTTTTATTTTTGTTGGATATTTTTCCACTTCCAACTTCAAGCAGATTTAAAAAGTTGCTTTAAATTGACATTGGTAAATATTTCCTAGAAGTGAGGGACTGTGTAGTTTTGACAGGCCATATCACGGCTGCTGCAGGGACACGACCTTTGAGCATCACACAAAATTCAGGAGCTTTGGCAGTTTCCAGGTTTCGTTGGCGAGCATGAAAGACCTGTAATTCATTGATGCCATCGGCACAAGTGAGTTGTAAGGGTCTTGACTTGCAAGAGCAAGAACTGTAGAGATGTCCTGTCATTGGCAGTGTACTATTCATTCTGTTATTGTTATTCAGGTCAGTTTAAAAAAAAAATCTAGAAATAAGTTTAGAGCATGGTGGAGATTAAGTATTAAGGATGTGATAAAGAATTGGTTCTTTGACAAACATATTTGCCTTTGCCATGCAGTGCAATGGCAATTAAAAACAATTTTGTTGTTTTCCATAGCATGAAGGAAGTGTTTAGAAGATTCCAGTGATTGGGGATGGATGAAAGAGGGTAAAAGTGTCTGCCATGCTTCATGATGTAACTTTTGCTTGAATAAATTTGTGTATTTTAGTTTCAATGCAATTATCAGTTATAAGAGAAAGTACAAGTGTTCAGAAAACAAATCCTTTTTCCCTGCTGTCCAAGCACAGAGTGAATGACATTTAAAACCTTTCTCGCTTATGCCAACTATTCAATATAATGGTCGCATGCTTTGCCTATGACTAAAGAATGAGGTGATGGGGATAATCAAATTGCTGTGATGGAGAGGTCACTAGTGTATGCTTCCACCTTTTAAAACTGAAAATGGAGGAATGAATGTCAGTGAATTCACTTTCTAATAGTAACCATGGAAAGAGGTGAACAATGCCTGTTTGAGTGTAGGGCAAGTTGTTGGATATATGCTATCTAAATCCCATGTATCTGTCGGGAGGAGTGATCTTCCTATTGTATCTGGAGAAACTAAGAATAACTTGTGTTACTGTGTAGTTTGCAAAGAACTGTTCGAGGGGGATGATACTCATTATCTGTGGGTCCTGTCATATTGTGATGCATTTCTTTAGATGTTTGTCCTATATCATAGCTATTTTGTCCATTTCCTTATGTGCCGCTACATGGGCAGTGCTAATGGAACAATTGGCTGCATCATGGACGGGAGAACCTCGCGTGCAGAAACAGTACTGCAAGTTTGGGAGCAGGTTAGAAACCTGTTGGATCGGGGATTCACATCTTTGTTGTCAAAATTGCTTTGTGTATTTTGCATTGTAGAAAGCTGCTTGCCATTGAAAATGCACATGTAAGGATGTGCCATTGGATTAAGTTTTAAATTTTCTGTCTTATAAACTAGTGCTGCTCATCAGAGCTTTGGTTTACATATTGCATTTTGGGACTCAGCATGCTGACATTAATTGTAAAACAGGGAAAGCAGTGCATGGAGATTGTTTTCGTAAAAACAGGATTTTTAAATCCCATATTTTAGTTCTTGCGCATTTTTTTTGGGAACACTAGCTTTGCTCACCCAAACTTGCTGCTACAATTAGGATTTGTTTCTGGAGGTTTTCTCTTTTCTCTTGAAATTGAAAGGTCCTTGCACTTGGGTCATATCTGTATTCAGTGCTGTATTACTTTCTTTGCCGTTCTTGATTTTTACCAGATGTTGGTCTATCAAATGTTTCAAAAGCGTCCATGAGGTAGCTGAGGCGTATAGACCCCAGATCCTAGTCTGGGTTTAGTGATTTGATCGCAGCTGTGGCAACACTAAAGGCCCTACAATTGCCCTTGATGTCCCTGGGTTAAGGAGGGAGGGACTATTCTGATCGATATCAAATGACGCCAATTGCAATGTGTGTGGATGTTGAGTGTAACCAGATAATACTCGTCCGATGCCTGCTAAAATCAAAGACTACACCAAAACTCACTGACTTGAAGCTCACCTGAATGCTGACTACTTGGGCAAGATGTGGCAGGATTCTCTACACCTGTAGAACTGCAACCCATCAAGAAGTTAATACGTTCAGGGCAGAAGAGAATTGTTGAGAGAAGAGAAAATCATTTTGATGAGAATGTAAGTAAGTTGTGTTGGCAGTGCTAGTGAGCAGTCGTCAGAATTGCAGTCCACTTTAACTGGTAAAAGCAAACTATCTTTTGCTCTGTGAGATGAAGAGAAAGGCAGTTGTATTTGGCTTATAGAGTATAACTCTTGTTCTTTATATAGTGATAAAGGTGAAATTTAGCATCTATGTCAATAAACTTAACAGTTGAGGTTGAAGCCTTGTCTTATCTTGTATCAAGAAAGCGTACTCTAATTTTTAAAGACTTTTTTGTGAGCAGAAGTATTTTTTTATTCCATCAACGATTGCATAGGCCAAGGACAGTGAGTTCTAACAATCTGCACCCTTGCACAATAAACTACATTTCTCAGGAATTATTCTGTGAAGAAAGAACTTGCGTTTATGTAGCCTCTTGTTGCATGTCTCAGATTATCCCAAAGAGCTTTGTATTGAAAACGGGAAAAAGATGGTTTGTCGATACAATAGGAAGGATGTTATTTGATTTAACGTTTAAAAAAAAAAAATGTTTATATTTGGGAATTTGCCAGGCACATTGCTCTATTGCCATTATCTGACTCACAGCATACCATTGGCTTTATAGACCGAGAAAATAGTGGTTCTTTGATCTGACAGTGGATTCAAATGATTGTATTCTAATTCTGCTGTGGGAACTGATTCCTTGAGGCTATGCTCGACAGCCATTTCTGTGTATTACGCTCAGTAAGCTGATGTAGACTAGAAGTAGACGAAAAGCCACTCGCCTGAGGGAAAACAAGTTAAGAAATAAAAGCAATGCTAGAAGTGAATTTTAAAATTTACAGTTGCTATGGCAGATATTGGTATTGCTTGTATTTAAACCTCAGCAACATTTGAGTTAAGTTTTAGCGGCAAATTCTAATTTAATAGTGAATTCCAGTTTGATTTTTGTAGCCCACGGGGCTGGTAGTTGTGTCTCCCTCCTGTATCTCTTCAGGCACTTGCTTCTATTCTCTGCCCCTGAAAAATAATTGATTTATTTTTGTACCTAGGAAAATGAGTAGGCCATTCAGCCCATCAAGACAATTCCTCCATTGTATTCAGTCATGGCTGATCTGTAGTTCAACTCCATTTACCCACTTACGCTCCATATACCCAGAGATTCTATGTATCAAAAAACTCCTGTGCAATTCCACTCATAGCTGTATTCAGTGGTCACTTTTCTGTATTACAGAACTCAGGTTGATGTAATCTACACTTGACATCAAATCTGAATGTGGGAGAGCCGTATATGCACCTTTGTTCTGATCTACCTCTGATTTTTACTCCTGTGGTGAGAATTTAATTCTCACCTTATTCGAATTCTGTTCATTTCCTTGTCTTTCAGAATGGCATCAAAGCTTATCAGCTGGTACAGCGCATTTTGAAAATTTAAAATCGGAATAAATCTATCTACTAATCGCCCTCTGTTGAAACGTGGGTACATGGTGGCCACTGGGATTGTTCAGGGTGGGTTGTGTGGTAGTTGAGTTTTGTAGAAACAAAATGAGGAATAAAAAATAAACCAGTTCGAATCTATACATTTGGGCAGTAGTAATTTCCAGCCTTGGTTGAACAAGCTGTGAAGGGCAATTTTTCTAATCAGCATTAGATTACCATTGAATATTTTTGTTTCATTGTAGGCTGCATTTGTTTGTGGCACTTATTGCCAAACAATATTGTGTTTTTAAGTCATTTTCACTCTGGTAATTTCTTTATGTTGTGTAACATAAATATTTAAATTGCATGTAAATTGCCCATTTATCACTGTAAATCTGACAAAATCAAGTATTTGTTCTATTATTTGGGACTTGAAAATTTTGGGTTGGTATTGAAGTACCTTAAATGTTGGGGAGAAAAATTAGTAGGAAAATGTAATGTAGAAAATGGAAAACATTTTTGAAAGCTTTTGCTGGTAAATTTCAGTTAACAATGATTGTTAAAAAAAAAAATCATTTCTGATGGTGGTTTTACATGAATGAAAATTGTAAGTCTCTGAAAATTTACAAAATTTGTTACCAGTGCTGCAGTTTGTCTAAATTGGACTCAACTAATGTTCCAGAATATAGCACAAATGTAAAATGGTCTTACAAACACTGATAGTGACAGAGCATTTCATAGTCAAAATGCATTTGTGAGTACAGCTCTTGGTTAAGGTTAAATGCAGGTTGCCATACATTGCCCTTGAGTTAGTGTATTGTAGATTTCCTGTACGTGTAGAGGACATACATTTGGGTTTGTGGGAGGGGAGGGAAGGGGCGAAGGGGGAAATGTGCATGTCAGGGTGATATTTTGCATTTTGGCCTCCTGGGGTATTTACAGAGTAGGCAAGGGCAGTGTTTCCACTATCAAGTACAAGCGCATTTCCTAAAGAATTGTTTCATGGTCACGTTGCTTGCTTTTCTTTTCTGCCCGCTAACTGGCACTGAAACAGAGTTGCCCCCTTTGTATTTTATTTTAAAAAGCAGCCTGCGGTCAGCTGTAAGTCAATCAGGGCTCCGGAACTCTGGTCTTTAGTTTTCAATCATTTTTGGTGGTCTTGGGGACTTGAGGAAGCTTTGCGGCTGCAGTGGGGAAAAGACTGCTGAAGCATTTGAGAATCGACAGATGTATTCGTTGACAAGATGGGCAACTTTGGAGGAACTCAGCAAGGCTGTGGAAGGACCAGCTGGTTTTGATGTGCAGTTGTGACGCTAAAAGGGTGCAAGTTAAGTTTTGAAAGGTAAGAGGAAAATAATATATAGCGTGTTTTTAAATGTGTTTTTATTCCTTTCAATAAAATTTTTACAGGGGGCTTTGAAGGAGACATAAAATTTGAAGTACTCAATTTCGACTTTTGAGTTTTTAGTGAACATTGCGGAGCTTGACATTTAGGATGGAAATGTATGTTTGAGAAATTCCGCAAAACAATTCATTATTGCAAGGCAATAGTAGAGACAGGCAGCAATTAATTAACAGTAATGGAGTACACAAAGGAGTAATATGTTACTGTGCAAAGGCTGCGGAGCATTGTGACGAAACTGAACATTGATTTGTGAAGGCTTTTTAGTGTGTTTGGACATGTATGATTGAATAATGGAGAATTAGTTGTTGTTTGGATAAAGATTTTTTTTGTCTTTATTTCTATTTTGTTTATACAGAAGTCTATGAGTCTAAGGAATTGGGCTGTGTTTTCTGAATAAGTTTCTTAGTCTCCACAATGACTAACTCTACTATCTTTGCAATATTTGCCGTTGATAGCAATCCATCCTATGAATTCCAGTGGTACGGAAGAGCCCTGGTGTCTCAGAATTACCAAAACACAGGCTAAGTTGACATTATTTGGATGGTTCAAAATTAGCAGATTCCCTAGAATGAGTGTGACTTAGGTTATTACACTTCTAATTTAACTAATCAAGGATTGATCTTGAATTGAACCAATAGTAAAGACGATGCTAAAAGGTGTGCTCTAATTTAGGAATCCGCATAGATATTTAAATATTGAGGGAAAAGGCAGAAGATGAAACAGTTCAAATGATTTAAAAACTTTTATTATTCACAGAAGCAGAAAGGATAAAAACACATTTAAAAATTATCATTCTTTTATTTAAGCATTTCGTATTTTATTTTTAACTTCATGTTTCACATTTTTCCAGTTTGGATGGACATACAATGCATCGCACTATTTTAGAATTGTTTCACCGTAACACTACAAGATCACCTGAGGTAATAATTTTGATTTTTTAAAAAAAATGTTTTTAATGATTTAGTTTTAAAAATGATCACTTGAAATGCAATTTCCTCATCTTTCCTTTGCAGAATGCTGAAGGGGATTGTGCTAATGGCCATGAGATTGATGAAGATGATGACAAAGGAGCTGATAATTATACCAATTGTTTTGATGATGAACTAAAGGAAATCTCTGACATTGATTTTGGTGTAATGAAAAAATGTAAAGGAAGTAACTGTGGGATCAAGTCATGGATTCAAATGGACCCACGATTGTTCTGTTTTCTATATGATGAGCAGCAGAACAAGTGCTATTGCAAGTAAGCATAACTATTTAACAAACAGGTATTGTTGAAAATTTATTGAGATTATGCACAAAAAAAACTTTTTTGATGTGTTCTATTTTAGAGTCTGTGTTGATAATAGCATTACTGACACAGAGTGGACAAGTGGTAGGTCTCAACCGCAAGGTGGGTGGAAAAAAGATTACTTGCTTCGCCACCTGGCCAGTAGGGAGCACCTTCAGGCACTGTCGGTCCCATTAAATGCAACCAACTGGGAGAAGGCATTGTTTACTGATGCTCTGAACAGTGACACAAAAGATGACGTTGTTCACCTCCTCAGAAATGTTCTTTGGCTAATCAAGGAACAATTACCCATTTCCAAAGCTAAAAGCCTACACAGGTAAAGACTGTTTCTACAAATTCTTTTTTTTCTGTGCTGTTTCTATCTCTTTCTCACAATCACTTTTTATTTTAGGTTAATAGAGAGCCATTGCGTGTCATTGGGTAGACGCCACAGAAGTAAAAATTATAGCTGGCAGTTTGTTGCAGCTCTTAATGAACCTGTTGAGGCAGAAAACTTAATGGCATTAAAACAAGCCAGGGTTCATTCTCTGATTGTTGATGAGAGTTCAGATATTGCCACTGAAAAGCACCTGATGATGTACACAAAATTTCTTGCAAAGGTAAGACTCTTAATTTACCTACACGGGGTGGGGGAGTGGGGAATTTATGATGCCGATTGAGTATCTATCCAGCAGAAAGCTAGCAACAAACCTCACTGCTCTTGCCACTAAAAGTATTTCTTTCAAAGAGAGCAATTCACAGGGGTGCGTTGTTATGATTCCATCATAGGTCATTCTGTCTGTGGATTTCAACCAAATTCAATGAATTAGATGAATTATGTGGATTGTTTTTTGGAAGTAGAGCAAAGTGAAGATTTGTGACCTATTTGTTTTTAATGCTCCATAACATTTTCTGCAAAACATACCTACAGCTTTTAGATAGACATCAACCATTTGGTTTAGATTCCTTACAGAAATTGTGCTGCTTGTATGAAAGAGACTTGGGTTACTAATGAGACAGATTTGAACTGAACTCCAATGAAGTTCAGTAGATGTGTATTGCTTTCTCAGCATATTCTCTGCATTCTTCCTGGCCCAATTTAAATATGGATTTTGGTATTTGCTAGTGAAATTCAAGATGGTGTGTTTCCCATAATGTTTGGTATCAATTGAAGGAGAGGGAAACTAGAAAGAAATATTTCCTGCCTCACATTTTATTTTAATACTTTTAATAGCTTTAAATAAACAATTAAATTTTTCAACTATCTGGAGCAGTCGCTGGTGTCTTGTGCTGTTGACTGCCTGTTATTTTTTTCCATACACTCTCGCTACCCACCCGCCACCAACCCTCGCCTTTCCCCCATGTTCTTGCTCCTGCGCACGCGCTGTCTCTCTCCCTCCTCCCCATCTCTACTGTGTCTGTCTCACTGTTGCCTCCATACTCTCCATTTATAACAGTTATATAGGTATGTGAGATTGCTGAGACATTATCTTAATATCACCACTTGCATTGAATACTTGAATATTGCGTCCAGTAACAGTCAAATCAGATTAAATCTGGCAAGTTTATATAATTTCTCTCACTGAAATGCACCTTAAAATTGTGTGCATATAACCTTTTACAATAGCTTTTTCCTTCTTTCCATGCGGGTGGCAGTTGGAGAACTTGTTACCAGGCATCTGCCACAGTTTGAATTGATTTTCCTATGTTTCTTTCATTACCTCTTTCCTTTAGATACTGTGGATAAGGTTGTGAATTTGTTTTACAGGGATCTACAGGCTTCATTGTCAAACATATATGCGTGTGTGCGTGTGGACTTAAAAGTCTGAATTTGTTCCAACTGAACTAAGTAGCTTTTTCATCTAGGGAATTTATGGTTAAAGCATTAAACTTGAAAGGAGTACACAAGATGAAGATGGGGAACAAGTGCCAGTTGGCTTGTTGACCCTGATCTTACTCCTATACTTCTGTTACATTAACCCCTCACCACATCCAACTGTATCGTGAACCATCCTAATGTTTTTGCCTCTGCTCCTCTCCCTGGCAGAACATTCCATAATTTATCGCTGAGACAAGACGTTCTTCCTGATATGTTCGAACATTTCTTTCTTCCTTCAAATTGCATGCTTCAGCACCATTGGAGCAGGCTGACACTGGCCCATACTCTTTGGAAAAACTAAATCGCACAAAGGACCATCTCTCTTTAAGACGGTTACCATCACAACATTGGAAACATCCCCAAGTGACCATTCTCGCTCCTGCATGGCCTCACCTTGAAGCACCAGTTCTTTTTTCCCAGCCTGGGTAAATATTTGCCTCGTGTAAAAGTTAATTGCAGCACAACCTGCTCTGAAACACATTTCTTTCAATTTTTCTAGTTAATTATTACTGTTTAATATTTTCAGATCTTTGTTTTGCCGTTAGTATCCAGAAATTTTGTATCTTTATTATTCGTCTGCAACAACTTATACATTCAAATGTTCCACCAAATGCTTAAGCGCTTAGAGTAGTGGATTGTCATGTCAGAGCATGATCTGGTGGTGCGTATCCTTTGTCTTGGATTCTTTGCTTGTACCAGATGAGATTAGCTTTGATGGTTGTGGGATTATTTATCCACCTAGCTCTGCCCATCATTGCAGTTCTAAGCTAACCTTGAAGTTCTAATCATGTGGTTACATAAAGAAATACATAGAAGTTACAAGACAACAGCAGATCATTCGGCTCAACCAGTCCGTGTTGGCATTTATCGTCCACTTGAGCAAGTAGTCTTAATGTCAGTTACCCACCTTGTTCACATCCCTTCACCCCCCCCCCCCCCCTCTTTATCCAATCTTACTTTGAATGTTGACAGTTACTGCCTCAACCACTAATCCTGGAAGTGGATACCTGACAGCTCTGTGTGAAGAAGTTTCTCCTGCTATCTGTTCTATAACTCTTCATTGAATCTTGTATTTATGGCCCCCATTCTTGACCCCTTAATTACTGGAAATCGTCTTCTATTTACCCTGTTTTATTCTTAATTTTAAACACCTATCATATTGCCTAAAAATATGCATAGTTCTAACAAAAAGACAACCGGTTTTTCAAGCCTGTCTTCATATTTGTATTTTCTCATATCAAAAGTGGTGACATTGTTTGACAACCTGAATATTCTTAAGTCTGATTAGACCAACTACATTGGTACTTGACACCACTTTCCTTTCACAACCAATTTACTCAGTGCTCTGGCACTTCATATCCCCATCCTCCAGTGGACCCTGAATCTGCTTGTTTGTTCCATTTGCTGCTATTTAGAGGCAACTGACACTGGGCTTTGGGGGCCACTCAGTCTTTGAGTACAAGCTGGATATTTGATTTAATGATGCTAAGCACCAATTCCTATTTTTTTTTTTGGTCCTGGTATGAATCAAATGCTGGTTGAAAATACAGTTGGATGTTGTGAGGAAGGAGTGAGATAATCCAGTTGAGTTTTTTGAGGTAAGTTGCTTGGCGGATAGGGGAGTATCTATGGATGTTAACTGATATGGACTTCTGGAACGAATTTAATAGGATTTTCAGAAGACACTGTTGGCTAAAACAAAAATGTATTGGAATTGGAGGTAACCTTATGAATGACTTGGTAACTGGAATATGAAGTGTGGGATAAAGGGAATGATATCTGATTGGAGTGGTTTTCTTATGGGATCTGTACTGGGGCCTTGGCTACTTACTGAGTACATCAATCACTTGGATGAAGGAATGGAGAGTGTATATGCAAGTTTGCAAGTGACACTAAGTTAGGAGGAACAGCAGGTTCTACAGATGGGAGCAGAAAGTTACAAAGGGATATGGACAGACTAAATGACAAGGCAAAACTCAGCAGATGGAGTTCAACTTGTGAAGTGTGAGGTCACCATTTAGGCTGTGAGAAAGCCAAGTTGGACTACTTACTTAGTGGGGGGAGACTAGAAACTCTAGAGGAACAAAGTTATTTTGGTGTCTGTGCACGCAAATCACTAAAAACCAATGCACAGTTGCAAAGGTGGTTAAGGTTAATTAAATTTTGGCCTTTATTTCAATTTGAAATACAAAAGTGAGTAAGCGATGCTTTAGTTTATTTATTTATTTTATTTATTTAGAGATACAGCACTGAAACAGGCCCTTCAGCCCACCGAGTCTGTGCCGACCAAGAACCACCCATTTATACTAACCCTACAGTAATCCCATATTCCCTATCACCTACCTACACTAGGGGCAATTTACAACGGCCAATTTACCTATCACCTGCCAGTCTTTTGGATGTGGGTGGAAACCGGAGCACCCGGTGAAAACCCACGCAGACACAGGGAGAACTTGCAAACTCCGCACAGGCAGCACCCTGAATCGAACCCGGGTCGCTGGAGCTGTGAGGCTGCAGTGCTAGCCACTGTGCTGCCCATTGTGAGTTGTACAGAATATGCACAATGCAGATGCACCAGAATGATACCAGTGCTTAAAGAGTTAAATTCTAAGGAAGGGTTACATAAACTGTATTTCCTTGAGTTTAGAAGGTAGAAGGGTTATCGAATAAACATGTTTGGTAGGATAGATACACAATAACTTTGTCCTGGTGGGGGCACAATCTTAAATTTCTTATTCATTGATGGGATGTGGGTCATAGTATCAGCAGCATTGCCCATCCCCAATTGTTCCTGAAGGTGGTGGTGAGCTGCCTTGAACCACTTCAGTCTGAGTGGTGAAGGTACTTAAGCAGTGGTGTTAGATAGGGGAACCTCTGACCTGCTCTTTGAGGTTGGTCCAGTTAAGTTTCCAGTTGATGATGACCCTCAGGCTGTTGGTAGGGGAATCGACGATGGTAGTGCCATTGAATATCAAGGGGAGGTTATTAGATTTTCTCTTGTTGGAGATGGTCATTGCCTGGTATTTGTGTGGTACGAATGTTACTTACCAAGTTATCAGCCCAAGTTTTGATGCATGCGGGCATGGACTGCTTCAGTATCTGACAAATTACAAATGAAACTGCAATAATTCGTGAGCATCCCACTCCTGACCTTGTGAGGGAAGGTATTTGAAGCAGCTGAAGATCGTTGGGCTATGCCATGAAGAAGCACTGCAGCAATTAGAGTTAGGCCAGTTAGCAAATCAGGAAGGATTTCAAAAGGTAGTTGAAGCACCTTTCCCCCCTCTTAACCATCCCACCGTCCTGAAAAAGATGTTGCATCGATTCAGATTTTCAAGACAAGATCGATAGATTTTTATTTAGTAAGAGTATCAATGGATCTGGTGCTAAAATGGATAAATGAAGTTGCGGTATAGATCAGCCATTATCTATTTAAATAGTGGAACAGGCTTAGCGGGCTGAATGGCCTTCTACTGTTAGTGTGAGGTTTAATGGACTGAATGGCATTTTGTCCCATTTTCAACTATTGTATATTGTTTATGTATGTTTGCTGACTGTTACAATCATACTTCATTCTTCCTATTGGGATGTACCTCTGTTGGCTGGCGCTAACAAAGTTGTCAGCAAAATTGTATGCAATATACTTCGCTATCAACACTTCCAGAAGCTGGTGCTTCTTTGGGCGGCACAGTGGCGCAGTGGTTAGCACCGCAGCCTCACAGCTCCAGGGACCCGGGTTCGATTCCAGGTACTGCCTGTGTGGAGTTTGCAAGTTCTCCCTGTGTCTGCGTGGGTTTTCTCCGGGTGCTCCGGTTTCCTCCCACAAGCCAAAAGACTTGCAGGTTGATAGGTAAATTGGCCATTATAAATTGTCACTAGTATAGGTAGGTGGTAGGGAAATATAGGGACAGGTGGGGATGTTTGGTAGGAATATGGGATTAGTGTAGGATTAGTATAAATGGGTGGTTGATGTTCGGCACAGACTCGGTGGGCCGAAGGGCCTGTTTCAGTGCTGTATCTCTAATCTAATCTAGTTGTCTTTGGACAGGCAACACCATGGTGTCTTGTGTTATAAAAGAGCGAGGCTCCACCTTGCTCCTTCACTGTGCATCTGTCTGATGCCTGATTTACGGGGTGATACTCTGGCCAGGTTGGATAATAAAGCAACTGATTTTTGCAAGTTGCATGACGGTCTTTGCATATACTGCTACAATCACAACTTCATATATATATATATATATATAGTGCAGATCATATTCTGGACATGATGTCCTTTGAAAGACCTATTCATGTGAAGAATCACCACTTTCCATGTTTATGCTCTAGGTCTACGGAAAGTTGGCTTGTAAATTGTTCTTTTTCTGGACATGCAGGTTTCTCCATGTATTTCTGCTGTTTTATTAATCTAGAATTTACAAAACATTTGAGCAGAGAAAGAATTTGCTTTTGGTAACTACTAACTGGCCTGATAGATATGGTTAAGTATATTGCTTGCAGTTTTGCTTCGGAAGTCCTGGTATTGAACAATAACTATCTGATCCCACTACCTATTTCCCTCAGGCTGGATTCTACCCCAGATCAGAAAGCTGCTAACTGGTTGCACTGCAGTTGAGTGGGGATAACTGTTAGAATAAGGCCTCCTGTTTCTGGTATTCTCATAAAGTAGCTACAGTTAGGGCTTACAGTTTTAGCCCTTACTCCTGTGCTAATCTGCTTTAGTTGGAATATATGCAAAAATTTACTGAGTTTCTGAAACTCATCTTCATTTGCATTAAATGGTGGATATTTCAACCTTTTATGATCCCCTGACTTTTGTTGTGAGCGTATTTTGTTCTTTTTGTTTGCAGGGTTGTCTTGTTAAATTCCTTCTAATTCCTAATTGGGATCTACTGAGGAATGTGGGTAGGCCGTTCAGCAGCTTGAACCTGCTGTGCCGTTCAGTTAGATCATTGCTGATGTGTGCCTCAACTCCATTTACTCACCTTAGCTCTAGATCCCTTGATAGCCTTGCCTAACAAAGACCTATTCGTCTCAGTCTTGAAAGCTCCAATTATCCTAGTATCCAGTCTTTTGGGGGAGAGAATTCCAGATTTCTACTAACTGTGTGGAAGAGGTACTTCCTGATTATTCTGCTAAATGGCCTAACACTAATTTTATGTTCCCTCATTCTTGATTTGTCTCCAGCGGAAGTAGTTTCTCTGTAACTACCCTATGTAATCCTTTTAACATTTTAAATACCTCTATCAGGTTCATCCCTCAATCTTTATGCTCAAGGAAATACAAACCAAGTTTATGCAATCTCTCTCCATATTTAACCCTTTAAGCTCCAGTATCATTGTGATGAATCTATGCTACATCCACAGCCAGTATATCCTTCCTGAGGTGCAGTGCCCAAAAGTGAGCACAGATGGGGGTCTGACCAAGGCATTGTGCAACTGAAGCATCATTTCCTTGCCTTTACATTCCAAGCCCCTTGAAATAAAGGGGCCTTTTGAATGCTTTGTACCTTTGTACTAGCTTTGCATCATTTGTGTACTTGCAGTCCCAAATCTCTCTGTCCTTCTACAGTTCCTAGTTTCTCACTATTTAGAAAATACTACAGTTTATTTTTCTTGGTTCCAATGCGGTTGACTTCACATTTGCCCACTCACTTAATCTGCAATGTTCCTTTGCAACTTCCTGCATCTATCTGCGCGACTTATTGTCCCTCCTAATTTAGTGTTATCTGCAAACTTGGATGTACAGCACTCTGTTCCTTCATGCCATTAATAATAATGGTGGAAAGTACAAGTCCCATAACAGATTTCTGTGGAGCATCTTGCCATTTAGTGTGCTCTCTCACTTCTTCTCGTGCTTCCCTATTTTGTCCTTACTTGCTGCCTCGTACCTCCCAACCAATTTCCAACCCAAGTCAAAAGGCTGCCTTCAATTCCATGAGCTCTGATTTTTTACCAGTAATCTTTTATGTGGAATACTTTCCGGAAGTCTGTATAGATAATATCCATTAACATCCCTTTGCCTTTACAAACTGTAATGCACAGTTTGATTTGAACCTTTTCTTTGCTGTCATATAAGATTTGCTAATGAGCCTGAATTACTTCCTCCATCATTTCTTGTGCTTATGATCATGCTTGCACCATGGAAAACTGTAGCTCTTGTGTCAACATATTGGATTAATGAGATCCAGGTACTGATGGTCCGGAAGCATTGCCCTGCTTTGTAGTACTTAGGATGGCAATCTTACCAAAGATGATGTCCCATTTTCAATTAACTCGAGATTCAAATTCCTAATATTCTATGGTCACTAGGTAGCTTGTGGAATGGACATTGCATTGTTTTCACCTTGGTGAGGGGAAATTTATCAGAATGAATGAGAGCACATTCAATTTGTCCAACACCTACATCAATGGCTGTCTCGAAAACAAGTACCAGTTATTAGGATACTGTGTGGAATAATCCTTTCTTTAACCATTTCCTTAGCTGAGCAACTGCATACGGGTTCTTGTGGCAGGACGTTTTTCTAACTGAAGCGAAGTATGCAGTGGAGTCCACCAGGAATAGGTATTATAAATGAGCTGGACTTGGGTATAGGGAGTTCTGTTTTGAAATTTGTGGATGATACAAAACATGGCAATGTAGTGAGGATAGTAGCAGACATAAGGAGGACATAGACAGCATGGTGAAGTCAGCAAACACATGGCAGATGTAATTTAATATAAGTATGAAGTGATGCACTTTGGGAGGGACAACATGGAGAGGCAGTATAATCTAAATGGTACTATGTTGATAGGGGTGCAAGACCAGAGGGACCTAGCATATGTATTCACAAATATTTGAAGGTGGCATGGCAAGTTGACAAAGCACTTAAAGTCTGTGCAATACTTAGCAAATAACAGCATCGAATACACAAACAAGGAGGTCATGCTATGCCTTTATAAATCGCTAGTTAGGCCTCAGCTGGACCCCACACTTTGGAGGGAAAAAATGTCAAGGCTCTGAAGAGAGTACAGAGGATGATACCAGGGTTGAGGGACTTCAGTTAAGTGGAGAGATTGGAGCTGCTAGGACTGTTCTCCTTGGAGCAGAGATGGTTAAGAGGAGACAGAATAGAGATATTCAAAATTGTGAGGAGTTTTGACTGAGTGAATGGAGAAACTGTTTCCTCTGGCAAGAAGGTCAGTAACCAGAGGGCACAGGTTTAAAATGATTGGCAAAAGTATGAGAGGAGAAATGAGATTTTTCACTGAGTTATTAAGATATGGAACTGACCAGCTGAAAGGGTGGTAGAAGCTGATTAGATAGGAACTTTCAAAAGGCAATTCGACATGCATTCAAAGAGGACTAATTTGAAGCATTATGGGGAAAGAGCTGAAGGGTGGGACTAAATTGAGCAACTCTTTCCAAGAGCCAGCACAGGCACGTTGGGTTGAATTGCCGCCTCTTGTGCTGCAACATTCTATGACTGTTCCAGCGGGTGAACTATTCTTTTGACAGAAGGGTCTCTGACCTCCTTGTCCTAGTTATTACTTAGTCTTCAGCGGTAACTCGCATACGATCTCAAGGGAGGAAAGGAGATTATAAATTATTCTGATAGCCATTTAGTTCTTGAAGGGAGTGAAATTAACTAACTTTGAAGTGCCATTAAGTTAAATGATTTCACTCCCAAGTGGGGCAAGACTTAGTATACCGTGCAGGGTGAAAAATTTGATGTGATATCATGATGTCATAAAATGCCTTAGGGAGGCAGCCCTTGCGTGATTATTGTCCCCCTAGTGCCTGACTGCTTCATAGAGTCATAGAGTTATACAGCGCAGAAACAGGCCTTTCGGCCCACCGTGTCCGCGGTCTGTCTACTCCGCATTTTCTAGCACTTGGCCCATAGCCTTGTATGCTATGGTGTTTCAAGTGCTCATCTAAATATTTCTTAAATGTTGTGAGGGTTCCTGCCTCTACCACCCCTTCAAGGCAGTGTGTTCCAGATTCCAACCACCCTCTGGGTGAATTTGTTTTTCCTCAAATCCCCTCTAAGCCTCCTGCCCTTTACCTTAAATCTATGCCCCCTGGTTATTGATCCCTCCGCGAAGGGAAAAAGTTTCTTCCTATCTATACTATCAATGCCCCTCATAATTTTATACACCTCAATCTGGTCTTCCCTCAGCCTTCTCTGCTCCAAGGAAAACAACCCTAGCCTATCCAGTCTCTCTTCATAGCCGAAATGCTCCAGCCCAGACAACATCCTGGTGAATCTGCTCTGCACCCTCTCCAGTGCAATCACATCCTTCCTATAGTGTGGTGCCCATAACTGTACATAGCGCAGTGGTTAGCACCGCAGCCTCACAGCTCCAGCGACCCGGGTTCGGTTCTGGGTACTGCCTGAGTGGAGTTTGCAAGTACTCCCTGTGACCGTGTAGGTTTCCTCCGGGTGCTCCGGTTTCCTCCCACATGCCAAAGACTTGCAAGTTGATAGGTAAATTGGCCATTGTAAAAAATTGCCCCTAGTGTAGGTAGGTGGTACGAGAATTGAGGGAAGATGGGGATGTGAGAGGGAAAATGGGATTAATATAGAATTAGTATAAATGGGTGGCTGATGGTCGGCATGGACTCGGTGGGCCGAAGGGCCTGTTTCGGTGCTGTATCTCTCTATGACTCTAGTACTCCAACTGTGGCCTAACTAGCATTTTATACAGCTCCATCATAACCTCCCTGCTCTTCTATTCTATGCCTTAGCTAATAAAGGCCAGTATCCCATATGCCTTCCGAACCACCTTATCTACCTGTGCTGCTGCCTTCAGTAATCTATGGACAAGTACACCAAGGTCCCTCTGACCCTCTACTTCCTAGGGTCCGACCATCCTTTGTATATTTCCTTGCCTTGTTAATCCTCTCAAAATGCATTACCTCATACTTCTCAGGATTCAATTCCATTTGGCACTGCTCTGTCCATCTTACCAGCCCATCTATATCATCCTGTAATCTAAGGCTTTCCTCCTCACTATTTACGACACCACAATTTTCATGTCACCTGCAAGCTTACTGATCATACCTCCTATGTTCACGTCTAAATCATTAATGTACGCTACAAACAGCAAGGGTCCCAGCACCGATCCCTGTGGTACACAACTGGTCACAGGCTTCCAATCGCAATAACAGCCCTCGACCATTACCCTCTGTCTCCTGCCACCAAGCCAATTTTGGATCCAATTTGCCATGGATCCCATGGGCTCTTACCTTCTTAACCAATCTCCCATGCGGGACCTTATCAGAAGCCTTACTGAAGTCCATGTAGACTACATCAACTGCTTTACCCTCATCTACACATCTACTCACCTCCTCGAAAAATGCAATCAAGTTTGTTAGACATGATCATCCCCTGACAAAGCCATGCTGACTATCCCTGATTAATCCCTGCCTCTCCAAGTGGAGAGTAATCCTGTCCCTCAGAATTTTTTCCACTAGTTTCCCTTCAACTGATAAACTCACTGGCCTGTAATTACCTGGTTTATCCCTACTACCCTTCTTGAATAATGGTACCAAATTCGCTGTCCTCCAGTCCTCTGGCACTTCTCCTGTGGCCAGAGAGGATTTGAAAATTTGTGTCAAAGGCCCTGCTATCTCCTCCCTTGCTTCACACAGCAGCCTGGGATACACCTCATCTAGGCCTGGGGATTTATCCACTTTTAAGCCAGCTGAAACAGCTAATACTTCCTCCCTTTCAATGCTAATTTGTTCAAGTATATCACAATCCCCCTCCCTGATCGCTACACCTTCATCATCCTTCTCCATAGTGAACTCAGATGAAAAGTAATCATTTAAAACCTCACCTACGTTCTCCAGCTTCACAAACAGATTGCCACTTTGGTCCTTAATGGGCCCTATTCTTTCCATGGTTATCCTCTTACCCTTAATATAATTATAAAACACCTTGGGATTTTCCTTTAGCTTGCCCGCCAGTGTTTTTTCATGCTCCCTCTTGGCTCTCCTAATTTTTTTTTTTAAGTACCCCCTCTACACTCCTCTAGGGCCTCTGCTGTTTTCAGCCCTCTGAATCTGCCATAAGCCTCCTTTTTTTTTCCTTATGCAATCCTCTATATCCCTTGACATCCAGGGTTCCCTGGACTTGTTGGTCCTTCCCTTCACCTTTGCGGGCACATGTTGGCCCTGAACACTCACTCTCTTTCCTTTTTGAATGACTCCCACTGGTCTGATGTAGACTTTCCTACAAGTAGCTGCTCCCAGTCCACTTTGTCCAAATCCTGTTTTATCATATTGAAATCGTCTTTCCCCCAATTCAGTACCTTTATTTCCAGTCCCTCTTTGTGCTTTTCTATAATTACCTTAAATCTTAGAGTTATGGTCACTATCCCCGAAATTCCCTCCCACTGACACTTCTACCACTTGTCCGGCTTCATTCCCTAAGATTAGGTCCAGTACCGCCCCTTCTCTTGTAGGACTTTCTACATGCTGGTTCAAAAAGCTCTCCTGGATGCACTTTAAAAATTCTGCCCCTTTTAAGCCTTTTGCATTAAGACTATCCCAGTTAATATTGGGGAAGCTGAAATCCCCTACTATTATCCTATTATTTTTACACCTCTGAGATTTGCCCACATATCTGCTGCTCCACCTCTTCCTGACTGTTTGGAGGCCTATGAGCAAAGTGATTGCTCCTTTTTTCATTTTTAAGTTCTACCCATATGGCCTCATTTGAGGAACCTTCTAAGATATTCCGGCGTGACATAGGTGGAGGGAAGAGAGGAGGGGGAGTTGCACTATTGATTAGGGAGGACATCACGGCAGTACTTAGAGAGGATATCCCGGGGGGAATGTCCAGCGAGGCCATATGGGTAGAACTTAGAAATAAGAAAGGGGTGACCACTTTGATGGAATTATACTATAGACCCCCAATAGTCAAAGGGAAGTGGAGGAGCATATATGTAGGGAAATCACAGATAGCTGTAGGAATTATAGGGTTGGAATAGTAGGTGATTTTAACTTCCCTAATATTGACTGGGACTGCCTTAATGCTAAGGGATCAGATAGGGAAGAATTTGTTAAGTGCGTCCAGGATAGTTTTCTGAGGCAGTATGTGGATGGCCCTACTAGAGAAGGGGCTACACTCAACCTCCTCTTAGGAAATGAGGATGGGCGGGTGGTCAGTCTGTCAGTGGGGGAGCACTTTGGGACCAGTGACCATAACTCTATGAGCTTCAAGATAGTTATGGAAAAGGGTAGGACTGGTCCTCAGGTTGAAGTGCTAAATTGGGGGAAGGCTACTTTTGATGGCATCAGACAGGAACTCTCAAAAGTTGAATGGGAGAGGCTATTTACAGGTAAAGGGACGTCTGGCAAGTGGGAGGCTTTTAAAAGTGAGATAGGAAGAGCTCAGGGCTGGCATGTTTCTGTTCGATTGAAGGGCAAGGCTGGCAAGTTTAGGGAACCTTAGTTGACGAGGGATATTGAGGGTCTGTTCAGGACAAAGGAGGAGGCATATGTCAGGTATAGGCAGCTGGGATCAAGCGAGTCCGTCGAGGAGTATAGAGGATGTAGGACTACACTTAAAAAGGAAATTAGGAGGGCGAAAAGGGGCCATGAGATTTCCCTGGCAGATAAAATAAAGGAGAGTCCTAAACGATTCTATAAGTATATTAAGAGTAAAAGGGTAGCTAGGGAGAGAGTAGGTCCCCTTAAATATCAGTGTGGCAGTCTGTGTGTGGAGCCATGGGAAATGGGCGAGATCTTAAATGAAGCACATTAAGGTGGATGAATCCTCAGGGCCTGACCAGGTGTATCCCAGGATGCTATGGGAAGCAAGGGAGGAAATGTTTGGGGCCCTGGCAGAGATTTTTGTATCATCATTAGCCACGGGTGAGGTACCGGAAGACTGGAGGATAGCTAATGTTATGCCTTTATTTAAGAAGGGCAGCAGGTATAAGCCAGACTACAGGCCGGTGAGCCTTACATCAGTGGTGGGAAAGTTATTGGAAGGGATTTTGAGAGAACAGGATTGATATGCATCTGGAAAGACATGGTCTGATTAGGGATCATCAGCATGGCTTTGTGTGTGGGAAATCATGTCTCACGAATTTGATTGAGTTTTTCAAGGAGGTGACCAAGAGGATTGACTAGGGCAGGGCGATGGACGTTGTCTACATGGACTTTAGCAAGGCCTTTGGCAAGGTCCCGCATGGTAGGCTGGTCCAGGAGGTTCAAACACATGGGATCCAGGGTGTGCTAGCAAATTGGATACAAAATTGGCTTGGTGATGGGAGGCAGAGGGTGGTAGTGGAGGGTTGTTTTTCAGATTGGAGGCCGGTGACAGTGGTGTGCCGCAGGGATCGGTGCTGGGCTCTCTGTTGTCTGTCATATATGTTAATGACTTGGATGTGAATGTAAGGGGCATGATTAGTAAGTTTGCAGATGACACCAAAATTGGTGGTACAGTGGACAGTGAACAAGGTTGTCTAAGGTTACAACAGGATATAGATCAACTGGGAAAGTGGGCAAGGGAGTGGCAAATGGAATTTAATGTAGACAAGCGTGAAGTGACGCATTTTGGGAAGTTAAACCAGGGCAGGACATATACAGTGAATGGCAGGGCCCTGGAGAGTGTTGTTGAGCAGAGAGACCTTGGGGTGCAAGTACATAGTTCCCTGAAAGTGGCAACACCGGTAGACAGGGTGGTGAAGAAGGTGTATGGCATGCTTGCCTTCATCGGCCGAGACATTGAGTACAAGAGTTGGGACGTCATGTTACAGTTGTACATAACTTTAGTTAGGCTGCATTTGGAGTACTGTGTGCAGTTCTGGTTGCCGCACTACAGGAAAGATGTGATTAAGCTAGAGAGGATGCAGAAAAGATTCGCAAGAATATTGGATGGTTTGGAGGGCTTGAGTTATAAAGAGAGATTGGATAGACTGGGTCTGTTTTCCCTGGACCGAAGGAGGTCGAGAGGAGACATGATAGAGGTATATAAAATTATGAGAGGCATAGATAGGGTAGATAGCCAGAGTCTGTTTCCCATGGTTGGAGTGGCTAAAACTAGAGGGAATAGATTTAAGGTGAGAGGGAGGAGGTTTAAAGGGGATCAAAGGGGTAAATTTTTCACACAAAGAATAGTGGGTATCTGGAATGAGCTGCCTGAGGAGGTGGTGGAGGCAGGAACAGTAGCAACATTTAAGAGGCATCTGGACAGGTACTTGAATGAGCAAGGCATAGAGGGATATGGAATTAATGCAGGCAGGTGGGATTAGTATAGATAGGCATTATGGTCGGCATGGACGTGGTGGGCTGTAGGACTCTATGGCTCCATTTCATCCCTCCTTCTTGCAGTAATTGACTCCTTGATCGATAGTGCAATACCACCTCCTTTTTTACACCCCCCCCCCCCCCCCCCCCCCTCTCCCCGCACTATCACCCCTGAAGGTTCTGTATCCTGTAATATTGAGCTGCCGGTCCTACCCCTCCCTCAACCATGTCCCTGTGATAGCAATAATATCATATTCCCATGTGTTAATCAACACCCTCAAGACTCCTTGCGTTAAAATAGATGCAATCCAGCCTTGCATTATTCGCTGTGTCCTAACAGGTCTATATTTGCTCTGCCTTCCAGACTGACTTAGTTTCTCTTCTATATTTGGCTGTGCATCACCCCCTACTGCACCTCCACTCTGTATCCCATCCCCTGCCAAGTGAGTTTAAACCCCCCTGCTCCACCAACAGCACTAGCAAACCTCCCTGCAAGGATGTTGGTCCCGTTCCGGTTCAGTTGCAACCCGTCTGACTTGTCCAGCTCCCACCTTCGCCAGAAACAGACCAAGTGATCCAGGAAACTAAACCGCTTCCTCCTGCACCATCTCTTCAGCCACGTGTTCATCTGTTCTATCCTCCTATTCTTATATTCACTAGCATGTGGCACCGGGAATAATCTGGAGATTACAGTCTTTGAGGTCCTGTTTTTTAATCTGCTACATAGCTCCCTAAATTCCTGTTGCAGGACCTCATCCCTCTTTCTACCTATGTCCAATGTGAACCACGACCTCTGACTGTTCACCCTCCCCTTTCAATGTCCTGCAGCCGCTCCGTGATATCCTTGGCCCTAGCACCAGGGAGGCAACATACCATCCTGGAGTCACGTTTGCGGCCACAGACATGCCTATCTGTACCCTTATGATAGATTCCCCTATAGCTGTCCCACTCTTTTTCCTCCCCTCCTGTGCAGCTGAGCCAACTGTGGTGCCACAGACTTGGCTCTTGCTGCTTTCCCCTGAGAAGCTATCTCCCCCAACAGTATTCAAAGCGGAAAATCTGTTAGAGAGGGAGATGGACCAAGGGGACTCCTCCACTACTTGCCTAGTTCTTCTACTCTGCCTGACGGTCACCCATTCCCTTTCTGCCTGAGCAGTCTTTACCTGCGGTGTGACCACCTCCCTGTACGTGCTATCCACGATGATCTCAGCCTCGCGGATGCTCCTCAGTGTCACCAGCTGCTGCTGCAGATCTGAAACGCGGATTTCGAGTAGCTGCAGCTGGAGACACTTCCTACACACATGTTCACCCTGGACACAGGAAGTGTCCCTGACTTTCCACATTGCACAGGAGGAGCACTCCATGCTGCCGAGCTTCCCTGCCATGACCAACCCTTCATTTACTCCCTTAAATTACTCAAAAATTAGAGATTATTTACACTAGGGACCTTGATTCTCTTTTTTAAAAAAAAAGCTCATTATATAAAAAAAAACTTCAGCACCGTGTGGGGCCTGCTACTTAGAGGAAAGATAATGACTTCATGTATGTAAACTTTCCATTTATATCCTCTTAACCTATTTTCTGATGTACTTGGAAGTGTAGCACTAATTCTAGCAAAAAATTGTGATGTTTCTTAATGGCCTTCTTTCTGGTCTGTAAAACAGGGGTCAGTTAGATGTATAGCTTCAAGTGTCATACATAAAGCTTAAATCAACAGGTAAAAACAGATGAGAGGGGCCATTTGCCCCAACTTAGTTCATTTATTAGGAGTGACTCAAGTACCCTCCCAGTGGCATATCTAGTTGGTCCTTGTGATTTCCAAGGTTTTTCAGCCTCCCACTATTCTGTCTGATCATTGAAACACCTTCTGCTAACAGTGCTATGATATTTGCCACTTGCTGGTTTGTCCTCCTCTCACAATTTAATTTAAAGTAATCCTTTGGCTTTATCTTTTCCATACTATTTACAATCTTATACCTGTGTAACATCTCTAGATGCTTCCTTTCAAGGATAAAAATCCCAAGTCTCTCCATTCTTTTCTCATAGCTCTTTAAGACTGGGGTCAGCCTTGTGACTGGACTTCCTCCAGTTCTTGAATCCTTGTGTCTGTGACCAGAACTGGACACAGTACGGATGATGTGATCAGACAGCAGCACGATTTAGGTCAATCACGACTTTTTGATTTGTGGTTTCGTCATAACGGTTCTATTCTTTGGTTGATTGCCACTATGATTGGTTGAACATGATTATTGAGCTGATTTCAGCACCATTCATAGTGTTGTACTTTGTACTATTGGGCTTCCTATTTACATATTTGCTTTTCTCATTCTGTAATTTCTGAGCTATTTCTTTTGATTTCACTGCCCTTGCTAGGTTGGTATCATTTGCAGATTTCACCAATTTTGCATTTACTTTTGGTTGAAGTCATTGATGTAAATTGGAAACTGATCCTTGGTGCTCCCCACACAGTTTAACTCTTCTAATAAGTACTAATTGATCTCTGTCCTTCAGGTTCTTATCCATGCCCAAGACTTGCTGTAAATTTCCATAACATTGAGCTTATCCAATAGCCTTTAGTGTGGAACTGTGTCAAATGCCCATTGGAAGTCACAGTGCAATACGTCCATGAGAGTAGTCACACAGACATCGTAAAAGTGAAGTGAATTGTAAACTGAGTGTAAAGGTTGGGAATTAAGTATTGGGTGAGTAGTATCATACTGAAATTTAGTTTTCCTTCTTGAATTTAACTTAGAACTTTAACTTGCAGTTTCTTTTACAGTTTTTAATCAACACTTAACAGAAGTTGCCTGTCAGTGGTAGTTGACTGTTAGTCAGCTGTAAGTGACTGATGAGGTGCTAATTACTGTGAACAGGAAGCTGAGGGAGCACTTGTTTAGTTTAGTTTAGAGATACAGCACTGAAACAGGCCCTTTGGCCCACCAAGTCTGTGCCGACCATCAACCACCCATTTATACTAATTCTACACTAATCCCACATTCCTACCACATCCCCACCTGTCCCTATATTTCTCTACCACCTACCTATACTAGGGGCAATTTATAATGGCCAATTAACCTATCAACCTGCAAGTCTTTGGCATGTGGGAGGAAACTGGAGCACCCGGAGGAAACCCACGCAGACACAGGGAGAACTTGCAAACTCCGCACAGGCAGTACTCAGAATTGAACTCGGGTTGCTGGAGCTGTGAGGCTGCGGTGCTAACCACTGTGCCGCCCACTGTAACTTGGGTGTGGCTCAAAAAAGACTGTCTGAGAGTATCTCCTGATGGACGGAGCTGTTGCAAAGAGTGTTTGTAAATGGAATGCATTGTAAACAGTGTAAAAGTTTGGAATTTGGTGAGAGTAGCAATTTGATAAAGAGGGGGACGTGCTGCAGTCTGCCTTCAGTACCTGTAGTGGTTTCTGTTAGGGGAACAATCAGGTGTCAGTAAGAGAACATTTCGGAGACAGTGACCGAGTTCCGAAGAAGGGTCACTGACCCGAAACGTTAACTCTGCTTCTCTTTCCACAGATGCTGCCAGACTTGCTGAGTGATTCCAGCATTTCTTGTTTTTGTTTCAGATTTCCAGCATCCGCAGTATTTTGCTTCTATCATAGTATTGGGTTTAGGTTAGCTTGGTAAAGGACAAGGAGCAGTTAAGAATTTTTTAAAATATTAATTGAAGAAGGGCCAATTTCAGTGGGTGAGAAAGGGTCTGGCCCAGGTAAATTGGAATCAGAGATTGGTTTGAGTGCAGTTGAGGTACATCGCCACGAGTACAAACAAAGCCAGAGCTCCTTGGATGACAAAAGCGAAAAGAGATGAAGCAGAAAAGGGGAGCATATACAGATGTCGGGTTGATAATACAGGTGAGAACCAGGCTGAATATAGAAAGTTCACAGGGAAAGTGATACAAGAAATGAGAAGCAAAGAGACAGTTTGAGACTGGCAGCTAACATAAAAGGGGATCCAGAAGTTTTCTATAGGCATATGAATAGTAAAGGGAGGGTAGGGCCAACTAGGGATCATAAAGGGATTTACACGTGGAGGCAGAGGGCATGGCTGAGGTACTAAATGAATATTTTGCATCTGTTTTTACCAAGGAAGAAGATGCAACCAGAGTTACAGTGAAAGAGGAGGTAGTTGAGACACAGAGTGAAAAAAATTGATGGGAAGTATTAGAAAGGCTGGCTGTACTTAAAGTTGATAAGTCACTAGGACTGAACTAGATGTGTCCAAGGATAGGGGAAGTAAGGGAGGAAATTGCAGAGACCATAATCTTTCAATCGTCCTTAGATACAGGGGTGATGCCAGAGAACTGGAGGATTGAAAATGTTACACCATTGTTTGAAAAAGAGTGTAAGGATAAGCACAGCAGCTATAGGCCAGTCAGTTTAACTTCGATGGTGGGAAAGCTTTTAGAAACAATAATCTGGGACAAAATTAACAGTCACTTGGATAAATGTGGATTAATTAAGGAAAGCCAGCACACATTTAAGGGCAAATATTGTGCAACTAAAGTTTTTGATGAAATAACAGAGTGTTGTTGAGGGTAATATGGTTGATGTGTACATGGGCTTCCAAGCAGTGTTTGATAAAGTTCTACATAACAGGCATGTCGGCAAAAGTGCATTAAATAAAAGGGACAGTGACAGCATGGATATGACGTTGGCTGAGTGACAGGAAGCAGACAGTAGTGGGGAACAGATTTTTGGACTTGAGGAAGGTATATAGTGGGGTTCTCCAGGGGCTGGTATTATGACCATTACTTTGATCTGTATTAATGACCAGACTTGGGTGTGCAGGGCATTTGTGGATGACACAAAACATGGAAGTATTGCGTACTGTGAGACGGATATAGACTTTCAAAGGATGCAGTCGGGCTGGTGGAATGGGTTGACGTGTGACAGATGAAATTTAATGCAGAAAAGTGTGAAGTGATTCATTTTGGTATGAAGAATGAGGAAAGGCAATATAAAAAGGATACAATTCCAAAGTGGGTGCAGGAACAGGGAGACTTTGTATCGATGCATAAATCGTTGAAGGTGTAAGGCAGGTTGAGGAAGTGTTAAAAAGGCATACGGGATCCTGGACTTTACTAATAGAGGCATAGAGTACAAAAGCAAAGAGGTTATGGTGAACCTTTATAAAACACTAGTTTGGCCTCAACTGGAGTGTTGTGTACAATTCTGGGCACCACACTTAAGGAACGATGTGAAGGCTTTAGAGAGGGTGCAGATAAGATTTACGAGAATAGTTCCAGGAATGAGGAACTTCAGTTACAAGGATAGACTGGAGAAGCTGGGGCTGTTCTCCTTAGAGAAAAGAAGTTTGAGAGGAGATTTGAGATAGAATCATGAGTCTGGACAGAGTAGGTAGAGAGAAACTGTTCCCATTGGCAGAAGACTGGAGAACCAGAGGACACTATTTTAAGGTGAATAGCCAAACAACCACTGGCGATATGAGGAAAATCTTTTTACATAGGGAGTAGTTAGGATCTGGAATGCATTGCCTGAGGGTGTGGTGGAGGCTGATTCACTTGTGGCTTTCAAGAAGAGAAAAAATTTGCAGGGCCATGGGGAAAGGGTGGGCGAGCGAAACTTGCTGAGCTGCTTTTAGAGAGCCGACGCAAACGCGACAGGCTGAATGGTTACAGAAGGAGGCCATTCTGTGAATCTGTTATCGGCAAAAATTTAATTTAATCGACCTGAAATTTAAAACTAGATCAAGTAATTAGTTTAAAAACTATTAGCTAAGTTGATTACATGTATAAAGTTAAATAAAGGAAGATTAGATAGGGATGGCAGTGCAGGTGGTGCATCTTCTCAGCTGCAACATATGGGATAAAAACAGAAAATGCTGGAAATACTCAGCAGGTCTTGCAGCATCTGTGGAGAGAGAAACAGTCAATGTTTCAAGTTGATGACCTTTCATCATAATTGGGAAAAGTTAGAAATGTAATAGGTTTTAAGCAAGTAACAGGGGGGAGGTTGGAAAAAGAACAAAAGGGAAGGTTTGTGTTGGGGTGGAAGATTAAATGATGAGAGTTGGTGGTCCAGGGCCAAAGGAGGTGGCAATGGGACAGGTAAACAAAAGATGTGTCTAGAGGAGGTGTGAATGGCAGAATGATGAATAGCTGCCATCCAAAAGTAAAAACAAGAATAAGACCAAAACATACAAAGAAAAGGGGCAGAGATTACGGCTGAAATTATTGAACTCAGTATTGAGTCTGGAAGGTGGGTACTGTGTGAGCCACTCGAAAACTGGCATCGGGTCAAACAGATCAGAGTTGAATGCGTGGCTTGAAGATTGGTGTGGGAGTCAGGGGTTTTGTTTCAAGGGGCACTAGCGCCAGTACTGGGGAAAGAAGAAGCTGTTACTTTGGAATGGGCTCCATTTAAACTGGGCTGGTACCAGTGTACTGGCAAATGGAATAACTAGGGCTTTAAACGAAAAAGATCGAGGGCAGGGTTCAGGTGAGGGTAAATTTAGAAATCTAAATAGAAAAGCCAAGGCATAAAGCAGTGCAGCAATTTAGTTAAAGATGAGCAGAGTGTGACAGGAAGCTTCAGAGTTTAACACTGCTAATCTATCAGTGAATAAAGCCAAATCAGGGAAATAAGACAAAGTTAAAAGTAAAGGTGCTTTATCTGAATGCATGAAGCATTCGTAGCAAGATGGACAAATTAATGGCACAGATAGAAATAAATAGGTTTCATCTATGGGCCATTACAGATACCTGGGCAGGTGGTGGAAGCAGATACGATAGCGATGTTTAAGAGACATCTTGACAAATATATGAATAGGAAGGGAATAGAGGGATATGGGCCCCGGAAGTGCCAAAGATGTTAGTTTAGGCAGGCATCAAGATCGGCGCAGGCTTGGAGGGCCGAATGGCCTGTTCCTGTGCTGTACTGTTCTTTGTTTGTTTGGTTGGTTGCATGGTTACCAAAGCTGGGAACTAAATATTCCAGGATGCTTGACGTTTTGGGAGCACTGGCAAAATGGAAAAGATGGGCGAGGGTAGCCTTGATAATAAAGGATGACATAAAGCCGGTAGGAAAGATCTTGGCTTGGAAGATCAGGAACTGTAATTAGTATGATTGAAGATGAGAAGTAACAAGGGGCAGAAAATGCTAATGGGGGTAATTTACAAGCCCCCTAACAGCTATACTGTTGGACAGAGTATTAAAGGTATGAGGACCTTGTAACAAAGGCAATGCAATAATTGTGGGAGACTCTAATCTTCACATAGACTGGACAAATCAAATTAGCAATAGTTGTTTGGAGGGCAAATTTATGGAATGCATTTGCACAGTTTCCTTGAACAATATATCGTGGATCCAACCAGGGAAGAGTCTACTTCAGATCTCGTCTTATGTAATGAGAGAATTAATTAGTAATCTCATAGTAAGGGATCATCTGGGAGAAGAGCAATTCAATGATAGAATTTCACATTGAGTTCAAGAGTGGCACAGGCAAGTTCAATACTCTAGTTTCACACTTAATTAAAGCTATTTAAATAGGTATGACGGGCAAGTTGGTTAAGGTGCATTTGGAAATTGGATTAAAAGGTATGATAGTGGGTGGCAAACATTGAATGAAATATTTTATAATTCTCAATGGATATAATTCTGTTGTGAAATAAATACTCCATGGGAAATATGATCCATCTATGGCTAACTAAAGAGATCAGTGATCATATTAGGGCTCGTCACGACCTTCTCGAGTGCAATTAGTGATGAGTAATAAATGCTGTCCTTGCCAGTGACACTCTCATCCCATCATTGAATTTAAAACAAAATTGCCAAGAAGATTTATACGCCTGAGGATTGGGACAGCTTTCGAAACCAGCAAAAGATAACGAAAAAAATTGGTGGAGGAAGAAAATAAAATGAAAGTAAACTAGCGAGAAATAAGGAAACTGGTTGCAAGAGCTTCCACAAGTACATAAAAACGTAGAGTGGCAAAAGTAAACATGGGTTCCTTAGAGGCTGTGACTGGAAAAATTATAATGGGGAATTGGGAAATGACATTAACGCTAAACAGTAGAAGATAGAAAAACCATACTACTAACAGTGGGGAACCAAGAGTTGGTTGAGAGTGAGGAACTTAAAGTAATTAATATTGGTAAAGAAAAAGTACTGAAGAAATTACAGGGACTAAAAGCTGACAAATCCCATGGACCTGATGGCCTACATCCTAGGGGTCTAAAAGAGGTGGATGCACTACTTGTGATCTTCCAAAATTCCTCAGATTCTGGAACAATCCCAGTGGATTGGAAAATAGCAAATGTCAGCTATTCAAGAAAAAAGGAAGAGAGAACACTGGGAACCACAGGTGGATTAGCCTGTCATCAATTGCTGGCAAAATGCTGGAGTCCATTATTAAGAAAGTGGTAGCAAGGCACTCGGGAAATCCTATGATCAGGCAGAGTCAACATGGTTTTATGAAAGGGAAATCATGTTTGACAAAAGTACTCAAATTTTTTGAGGTTGTAACAACTATGGTAGATGAAGGAGAACTAGTGGATGCAGTATATTTGGATCTCCAAACTGCATTCGCTAAGGTGCCACAAGAAAGGTGAATACGCAAGGTAAGGGCTCATGGAGTTGAGTGTAATATATTAGAATGGATAGAGGATTGGTTAAAGGACAGAAAACAGTAGGAATAAACAAGTTATTTTTCAGGTTGGCAGACTGTTACTAATGGGATGCTGTAAGGATCAGTGCTGTATACTCAGCTATCTTCAATCCATATCAGTGATGGATGTAGGGGCCGAGTGTCATGTATCCAGGTTTGCTGATACAAAGTTAGGTGGGAAAGTAAACTGAGGAGTGCATGAAGAGTCTGCAAAGGGATTTAGATAGATTAAGAAAGTGAGTAAGAAGGTGCCAGGTGGCATATAATGTGGGGAAATGTGAGGTTATTCACTTTGGTAGGAAGAATAGAAAATAGACTATTATAAATGGTGAGAAACTGTTAAATGTTGGTGTTCAAAGGGATTTGGATGTCTTTGTACATGAAACACAAAGTTAACATGCAGACTCAAGCAATTAGGAAGACAAATAGTGTGTTGGCTTTTATTGCAAGGTGTTTGGAGTACAAGAATAAGGAAGTCTTGCTGCAATTGTGCAGGGCTTTGGTGTGACCACACCTGGTGTATTGTGTACAGTTTTGGTCTCTTTATCTAAGGAAGGACATACCTACCTTAGCAAGGTGGGGTGGGGGTTCCAACAAATGTACACTAGATTGATTCCTAGGATGAGAGGATTGTCCTGTGAGGAGAGATTGAGTAGAATGGGCCTATAAACTCTGGAGTTTAGAATAATGAGAGGTTATTACAATGAAACATGCAAGATTTTGAGCGGGCTTGACAGGGTAGGTGCTGAAAGCTGCTTCCACGAGCTGGAGAGTCTAGATCAATGCGGCATATTCTCAGGGTAACGGGTCAGCTATTTTGGACTGATATAAATTTCTTCACTCAGAGGCTTGTGAATTTTTAAAATTCTCTGCCCCAGAGGGTTAAAGTTACTCAGTCGTTGAATATTTTCAAGGCTGAGATCAATAGATTTTTAGATTCTAATGGAATCAGCAGATATGAGGATTGGGCAGGAAAGTGCAGTTGAAGTCAAAGATCAGCCATGATCTTATTAAATGGCGGAGCGGGCTCAACGGGACGTATGGCCTACTGCTCATGTTTATGTCAGAGTTTTCCATATTTCACTTGGGTTGTCATTCTCCAAAGGAGGTTAATCAGATCGGATCTTTCCTTCTGAATCCCACTTGACTATTGTTTACTAAGTTATTATATAGATGGTCAAATTTACACCTGAAAATTGCTTCCGTTATTTTAAACTGAATTTAAATTTGACTAATGGTTTTGTTGTTGCCGGATTCGAATTTGTCACTCTTGTAGAGATGTGCCACAGTGGCCTGTTCTCAGTATGTTGGCATCCCCCAGTATCCAGTGACTCCCTCATGATTGTCAATGTATCTCAAGCTTTCCTAGTCTCCTTTACCACTCTGGCTTAAATGCAGTCTAGCGCTGGGATGGGTGAGGGGCATTTGTTTTTTGAATCCTTTATATGTGTGATTGATCTTGATCAGTCTTCGTACTGGAGTACCCAAATTTGGCCTTGGTGTGTCTGTTAACTGCATACCATGAAGTCCATAGGGTACATGAACAATTACATAACAAAAAAGACCTTGAATCAAAGAATACATTTTTTGAAGAAGGCTCTACTTTCATGATTCACAAAGGAGCTGATGTTAGATGTTTATTGTTAATTAGCAGTCAGTGTGTAGAGCTACACTGTGGCTAGTGTCAACCCCGTGTTGATTCTTAACTTCAATCCATTTGTTGGCTGTTAGGTTAGTAATGTCAAGTCTTAAAGAAACCAATTTGTATCCAACAGTCTTGTATAATGTTCAGATTCTTAAGAAAGAATACTTGTTCAACTATTAATGTGTTCCCACACAATGAAACCTGCAGAAGTCCAATAAGGTGTAATATTTCATTTGAACCTTGCGGATAGGGTTGTTGAGTTCAATCAATTCAAATGACAAAGAATCGTCAATGTTATGGGATCTGCTATCAAAGGTATGGACAAGAGTTAGCTTGTGCAACTGCTGTCTGTTGAATCTTAATTGTAAGCCTATTACCGGTTTGATTTCTTTTGCATAAATACACATTTCAGGCCATTCCTTGGGACACCAGTTGACCACGCCGAACACGCGAACCCATTTGTTGGTTTTCTGCTTCTGCAGTCAGTAACTTTATAACTGCTTTATTTGTTGCAGAAGTAAATATCTACTGATTCTATAGATACTTTGAGCTGCTTCATATTTGAAATCATCATTGCTGTACTTATGCAGTGTCCATGAACGGCCTGCATCACTTTAGCCTTTAGCGTTGCAGGTGTAAATGTACAGATCAGACACAATTGGATGTCACCATGATGCACAAACTATTCTGGAGATCAAATGACATTCATTGCAGTGGCAGTTAAAAGCTATTGCTATGTGCACCAATGACCTCTGCTAAATTAAATGAATTTTATACCATTAATACTCAAATACTCAAAATACTCTCCCCTTGCCTGGATGAGTGCTGCTGCAACAACACTTGAAGCTCGACACCATCCAGGACAAAGCAGCCCATTAGATTGGCACCACACCCACCACCTTTAGCGTTCACTCCCTCCACCATATTCGCACAGTGGCATCTACAAGATGTACTGCAGCAACTCACCAAGGCTCCTTCGACAACATCTTCCAAACCTACGACCTCTACCACCTAGCAGGACAAGAGCAGCAGATGCATGGGAACACCACCTCCTGCAAGTTCCCCTCCAAGCCACACACCATCCTGACTTGGAACTATATCACCGTTCCTTCACTGTCGCTGGGTCAAAATCCTGGAACTCCCTTCCTAATGGCACTGTGGGTGTACCTACACCACATGGACTGTAATGGTTCAAGAAGGTGGCTCACCACCTTCTCGAGTCCAATTGGGGATGGGCACTAAGTGTTGGCCTAGCCAGTGACGCTCACATCCCATGAAAGAATAAATAAAAATTAAAATTGCATAATTCTAAATTCCACCTGGCTATTAGTACATATGCTGAAAGGCAATCACCAATTTTTGGGTACAGGGTATTAATAAATAAAGGTTATTAGAAAATGTTTCTCCTGAAAGAAAGTTCAAATAACCTATCCTTGGGGCTTCTGCAGTCCACTTTACCTGTCAGTTTGTTGGCATGCCTTTCCATTTCTAAATCCACAGAATGTAAGCTATTGCTGTACTGGTGCTTGTCCAGCCCGTAGAATACATTCTACCATTTTACTTATTGGGGCCTGTAGTTGCCTGGGCCAAATTTGTTGGTGTTTTTGAAATATAGGTATACTATTTGCTTCCAATCTAGCAGACCCTGGCCTATAACAACAATTCCTCCTTGATGTTGCATGCTAGCACTCCCAAAATTCCTCCCTGGTTAGACTTAGCACCTTGGGATATAGTTAATTGGTCTTCAGGATTTGTTGGATCTTAAATCTCTCTAATTCAGCAAATATTACTATCATGCTAATTTCAAAGTTCTCTAGGATATTAGGTATACCTTAGAAACTGAGTAGCAAATTACCACCATCTTCTACCAAATACCTGTGTCAGAAATTTATTAATATGAATTTTTGTATTTAACTTCTCTGCAACTTATGCTAAATTCTAATTTCCTCTCTAACTACACTTTAGCTGTTATGCTGGAAGACTGTACATAATACACAATATTCATACCTATGGTTCTGTGCATCTGATATCCTTATTGCCAAATTTCTAAACTGAGTTCTTCTCTTTCTCGCTCAGTTGTGCTTTGTGTGTTTGTTCAATTTATTTCGACTTTGATTCTCTATTTACCCATTTTGAATTTCTTGGTTATGTTTTTTCATATGCAACATAGTTTTAAGTGTTTTTATTTTTCCTCAATTTACCAATCTTTCAGTAATATTTCCCAGTGAATTTCTTTAAGTTCATCCTTCATTCCTTTGAAAATTCTTTTAAAATGATTGCCTGGATTTTGTGGTTGTAATAATAGCGGATTTAGCGACATTCACCGTCATTACCCTGTGAAACTCGCAGCAACTTGTGATGTCTGCACAGGTGCAGTTAAACCTGGGAATCCAGAAGTTACTGTCAGTGATTCCCTGCTCATCCACAGGATGCACTGATAAAGTTCTGCAGACGGCAAACTTTAGAAATCATGAACTGATGAGATCTTCCCCTTTTATGCTGTAATTTTATTTTTTTTATTTAGAGATACAGCACTGAAACAGGCCCTTCGGCCCACCGAGTCTATGCTGACCAACAACCACTCATTTATACTAACCCTACAGTAATCCCACATTCCCTACAACCTACCTACACTAGGGGCAATTTACAACGACCAATTTACCTATCGCCTGCAAGTCTTTGGCTGTGGGAGGAAACCGGAGCACCCGGCGAAAACCCACGCGGTCACAGGGAGAACTTGCAAACTCCGCACAGGCAGTACCCAGAATCAAACCCGGGTCCCTGGAGCTGTGAGGCTGCGGTGCTAACCACTGCACCACTGTGCCACTAATAACGCTGTTAAAACCCCTGAAAATAAGTTACACCTTGGAATGAGATGTAACTGGATTTTTGATAGTGTATTAAGTCATAATTCCTGCTGAACAACCTCTCTAGCCCTGGAAAACATTTGTTTAATGTCAGTGGTTCCAGCATTTCTTGTTTTTGTTTCATGTCCATACGTATCTGTCTTGAGAGATCTGTAGGGTTTCCCATGGCTGAGCAAACAACGACAGCTTGTGGCCTCTGCTGAATTTCCTTATACCTAAAAACAATGCCCTTGCTTTTCATTTCACTGGAATTGAACTGGAACTGACAGCTTTAGCCTTCTAACTGAAACTTACTTAACAGACAGAAGTAGAAAGTTAGTATAAACAAAATTATCTCTCTCCTTAGTTGGGTAACGTTCGTTACCCTACTGAGGCCACTTGAGCTTGGAAATTCAATGATATGGATGCTGCCGTGGTCACTTGGTCTACATCTGAGTAATCTTCAGTCGGTTTTTTAATAGGATGAAAGAGAAATTCTGTACTTTATTCACTACTTCATTTCAGTTACCTCACTCTGATTCTGGAAGTCCCAGTTTATATTGAGTTGGCTGATTGCCACCTATTATTACAACGTTGTCTTTAGATATCTTATCGCACAGAACACATTGTTCCTGCTGTTGTTAGTCCGGAACAAAGAACAGTACAGCACAGGAACAGGCAATTCGGCCCTCTAAGCCTGCGCCGATCTTGATGCCTGCCTAAACTAAAACCTTCTGCACTTCCGGGGTCCGTATCCCTCTATTCCCTTCCTATTCATGTATTTGTCAAGATGCCTCTTAAACGTCGCTATCGTACCTGCTTCCACCACCTCCCCCGGCAACAAGTTCCAGGCACTCACCACCCTCTGTGTAAAGAACTTGCCTCGCACATCCCCTCTAAACTTTGCCCCTCTCACCTTAAACCTATGTCCCCTAGTAACTGACTCTTCCACCCTGGGAAAAAGCTTCTGACTATCCACTCTGTCCATGCCACTCATAACTTTGTAAACCTCTATCATGTCGCCCCTCCACCTCCGTCGTTCCAGTGAAAACAATCTGAGTTTATCCAACCTCTCCTCATAGCTAATGCCCTCCAGACCAGGCAACATCCTGGTAAACCTCTTCTGTACCCTCTCCAAAGCCTCCACGTCCTTCTGGTAGTGTGGCGACCAGAATTGCATGCAATATTCTAAGTGTGGCCTAACTAAAGTTCTCTACAGCTGCAGCAGGACTTGCCAATTTTTATACTCTATGCCCCGACCGATGAAGGCAAGCATGCCGTATGCCTTCTTGACTACCTTATCCACCTGCGTTGCCACTTTCAGTGACCTGTGGACCTGTACGCCCAGATCTCTCTGCCTGTCAATACTCCTAAGAATTCTGCCATTTACTGTATACTTCCCACCTGTATTAGACCTTCCAAAATGCATTACCTCACATTTGTCCGGATTAAACTCCATCTGCCATTTTTCCGCCCAAGTCTCCAACCGATCTATATCCTGCTGTATCCTCTGACAACCCTCATCACTCTTCGCAACTCCACCAACCTTTGTGTCGTCCGCAAACTTACTAATCAGACCAGCTACATTTTCCTCCAAATCATTTATATATACTGCAAACAGCAAAGGTCCCAGCACTGATCCCTGTGGAACACCACTAGTCACATTCCTCCATTCAGAAAAACACCCATCCACTGATACCCTCTGTCTTCTATGACCGAGCCAGTTCTGTATCCATCTTGCCAGCTCCCCTCTGATCCCTGCTTTCTGCTTGTTAATTTAAGGCCATTTCTTTTTGTGTCTGCCTTAATTTGAACATCTAAAGTTACTTTTCCTCCCCTGTAAAATTGTAATTTTCTATCACCTTGAGCATTGAGCTCACTTAATCTACTGGGATAAGCAATTTTTTCAAAACATAATTCTCCTCACTGCTGCATGTATTACCTGTAACTGAGTAAGGCACCTGTTCTGAAAGCTTGTAAAGTTCAGGAATGGATACTCTAGTATCAACTTTTTCATATTACTGGCTTTGTTGCTTGTTTACCAGGATTAACTTTCTAGTTTAAAAACATTCTTTGCATCTTCACATTTCAGCAGACAGAGCAAGGTTTGATGTCATGGATATACATTCCTTTGTCTGGATGAGAAGCGGCTAAATATTTCAGCTGCTAAATGTGTACCAAGCTCACCTCTTGCTAAAGCCTGGCTACACGACCTGAACACAGCCAAACCTGACTCGTGTCGGGTACGGGCATTTAAAAAAATTAAAGGACTCTGGCCCGGGTCGGGTTTGGGTTGGCTGTTGTCGGGTCGAGCCCGGGTCGGGTTTTAATTTTATACCGGAGCCAGACTTTACCTCAGACTGACACCCCCTCCCCACACCATGGGCCCAGATGCAGATATTGGCCACGCTCCTCTCCAGGCCCCGCCTTTCAACTTCCTTTCCCGTGGCTCCTGCTGAGCAGCAGCAGCTTGCCCGTCTCCAGGTGGAAAAAGGCGCTGCAGGTACTGTCAGTGTCTCACACCCGCTGGGTCAGTAATGGGGAGCGGGACCATGAGCTGTGTCAGGCCTGCTTGCGGTCCCGATGTGTCTCAGTGTGGTCAGTAATTGGGAGCGGGACCATGAGCTAAAGTCTGGCTACCTGACCCGAACCCCCGACCATGTGTGTCAGGTTCAGATTGGATCTGTATCCTGCATGCAGCATTCGGGTTCAGTTCGGGTCTGGCATTTAAAAAATTAAAGGACTCTGGCCTGGTTCGGGTTGGCTGTTGTTGGGTTGGGCCCGGGTCGGGTTTTAATTTTACACCCGAGCCAGACTTTACCTCTTGACCTATTTTTCCTTTAATCCTTTCTGGTAAAATACTAGCTAGCAGTTATAAGTGGCATTATATTTATTATCATTTAATAGATGTCCAGAATTTGATAAAATAATTGGTTTGCAAACACTGGTTGAGCTGTGATCAATGCTGTACAAAAGTTTTTTTTTTCATCATCCTTAGTGTTACTGGAGCTGCCAAAGAAAAGGTGCATTTTTGTGTGTGGTTCTGTTTGACCAGAGTTTTATCCTATGCCAACACGTATTCCTGACCCACACACCCGAGGAAGTAGGGGTGGGGGAAACGTTAAGAAGGGAAACCTTGGGGTGTGCTTTCAGTTTTTAAAAAATGTGGCTCTTTTCCTACTTTATACATCAATTTGTCAGCTATTTTCCTTTTTACATGAGATTTTCCCTTGTACCTGCTGCTGCTGTGATGACGTAGATTATGAGTGTGACTTGCGTGCTTCGATATTGGACTCCATTCACAACCAAACATTGCTTTGGATTTGTCCATCTTTTCCAGCTTGGCTGCTTACTGCTTGACATTCCATGTTGTTCTGAAGTGCCGATTGCAGTTAAATTGTACACTTAACCTATGTCATATGAGCAATTATGTATGTGAGTGGGGATTTGAATTGACTGGTCATCACTTGTGGGAAATATATGACTGAATTTATTTCATTTCTGAAGAAATATGTTCCTGTACTAAAGGTGACACTCCCAGGCATTTTCTCCTTTAAAGTTGTGATCCCTAAATCCTTTTTCTTTGAGCTGAAACTGTGGAAGGAGAAGAAGAAAGGAAGACTGTTCTCTTTCTAGGTTTAAATATAGTTGCAGCAGTAGAGATTAACTAATCTAAATATGGATCTCCATTTCTTGCTTCCTCTATAATGAAGGACAATTTGCAGGGTTGAGACTAATGAGGTGACCAGTAATAGATTGAAAGTTAAAAGCATGTTATTTCAGCCTTACTCTGGGCAGGAGAACTTGGAAAACCTATTCTGTCTTTTTCTTTTTTCCTCCCTCTTTTTTATGTTGGTTTCTTGGCTTTCAATGTCTCAAGAACAGTTGTTGGGCAGCAGTTTGCAGTTACGCATCCTGTTTTCTATGAAGCTGCTTGGGATGCTCAAGGAACTTGAGTTCCTTGTTAATTAAATTGATGAATATTATCTTCCATTAAAATTTGAAGTGCTTTGAACAAAATGCACTCTGATATTTTCCTCCTCCTTTTGGAAGAACAGTGCAACCAAAGAGCATTATTTTCATAAAATCCCAAGTGCAAGTCTAAGCAAGACTAGAAATTTTCTGAGCGATCTTTTACTTGCATCTCGAGCATCCCTGAGGGTCATAGCAGCATGCCAGTGTTCTGGATTGATTGGTTGAATAATTTGCGCTACTGTAACCAGTTTGAATTATTCCCAAAACTGCATTCCAAACTTTTTTAAATCACTGGATAGTGGGAATAGAGCTCATCTGCTAAAACGTCTGCCGTGTGAATGCCCAGAAGAGCATTGATTTCAGTCAACCAGATTGTTCACAAGTGTGAATTGTTCTAAGTAGCTTGGACAATTTTCTAGAAATGTAATTGTTCTGAACATCTGTAAACAGTACCTGACCACAAGAGGGGTTGAGAGTCTATGCTGATACCTCTCCCTCCCTGCTGAGTTAGTTGTAGTATCTCTCCTGCTGAGTTGAGCTTGAGCTGCAAGGTTCTCCATTGAACAAATTCACTTACAACTGTTGAAATTGGGAAGTATAATTAAATTGGGATGTTGGATATTGACATTAATATCTTGGTTTTTCCTTTCAGAGACTTAACATACTACACTGCTGTAACTATCCTTCCCAAAATGTTTATTTTCTTGTATATAATTTCTCCTGTCCCTGCTACTAGAAATTATGGCAGTGAATGTTTTCTGTTCTTTTGTCAGCCTGTTTCTAAGTGCCAATTAATCTCAATATACAACAGATCTAAGTGAAGTTCATGCATTATTTTGTATGTTTTAAAAGAATAGTGCATGTTCCATCTTGGGTAAGTGATTACATTTATATTTATACAGACTGAGCTACAGGTGAAATTTATAAAGCTGCTGTATCTGGATGGTAAAGCTGATGCTGTATCCCTATACAAATCTATAAAGAAGTTCTATGTTGAACACCAAATCTGTCTACAGTCTATGGCCATGATAACAACAAATGGTTCAGCCATTATGATGGGATCGAAAGGAGGTCTTCATGTCAAGCTCAAGGTAAAGTGATTGTAATATTGACTTTTAAAGCAAGTTGTTTGATCACGATGGCATTTCCATTAAATTAGCAGGATGGGGATTATTGTTTGATATTTAGAAAATTATTGAGGTGGTGTGATAAAAATTGCATGTAATCTTTTGTCCTGATTTTATGTACTCCTCTCAGATCTAACATCAGGTAGTTTTCAGAAGTTGTTCTATTTGCTAGTATGGCCTAATAATGCAGGAAGGATGTAATCTTCTGCAGAAATCCACTGAATAAAGAGTAATTGATACCAACTGAGAACTGAAAGTCTGTAGAGGTGGCAAATAAGTAAATACTTTGTTTTCCATTTCAACACCATTTTGGGACTTTTTTTTCATGACTGCTGTTTGAAATGTATAGTTATCCAAGTGTTAATCACATTTATTTGTATTAATATCCATCCCTACAGGTACAGTTGTGTAATGATTGCTACTGGACTAGTAATCCAGAGGCCTGGGTTAATCCAGAGGCATGAGTTCAAATCCCATCATGACAGTTTGTGAATTTAAATTCAGTTTATAAGAAAACAAATATGGAATAAAAAGTTAGTATCTGTAATGGTGACCATGGAGCGATCAGATTGTTACAAAAAACCAGCTAGTTCAGTAATTCCCTTTTAGGAAAGGGAACCTGGAGTACTCACCACCTGTCGCATAACCAGTCTAGCAGCTATGTCCTTTAGGGCTCGGGCAGTAGTGATGCTACCGAGCCACTCCTGATGATGGACATTGAAGTTCCCCACCCAGAGTACATTCTGCACCCTTGCCACCCTTAGTGCTTCCTCCAAGTGGTGATCAACATGGAGGAGTACTGATTCATTAGCTGAGGGAGGGCAGTAGGTGGTAATCATGTTTGACCTGATGCCATGAGACTTCATGGGGTCCGGAATCGATGTTGAGGGCTCCCAGGGCAACTCCCTCCTGACTGTATACCACTGTGCCGCCACCTCTGCTTGGTCTGTCCTGTCAGTGGGACAGGACATTTCTGGGGAAGGCAGTGTCTGAGATATTGTCTGTAAGGTATAATTCGTGAGCATGATTATGTCAGGCTGTTGCTTGACTAGTCTGTGGGACAGCTCTCCCAACTCTGGCACAAGCCCCCAGAGGTTAGTAAGGAGGACTTTGCAGGGTCGACAGGGCTGGGTTTGCATTGTCGTTTCCGGTGCCTCGGTCGATGCCGGGTGGTCCGTCTGGTTTCATTCTGTTGTATTGACTTTGTAGCAGTTAGGTACAGCTGAGTGGCTTGCTAGGCCATTTCAGAGGGCATGTAAGAGTTAACCACATTGCTGTGGGTCTGGAGTCACATGTAGGCCAGACCAAGTAAGGACAGCAGATTTCATTCCCTAAAGGTCATTAGTGAACCAGATGGGTTTTTACGACAATCGACAATGGTTTCATGGCCATCATTAGACTAGCTTTTAAATACCAGATTTATTAATTAAACTCGAATTCCACCTTCTGCTGTGGTGGGATTCGAACCCATGTCCCCAGAGAAATACCCTGGGTCTCTGGGTTATTAGTCCAGTGACAATACCGCTACGCCACCACCTCCTCTAATCGTGTGAGCAAATTTAAAGGCAACCATCATTGAGCAATAAATCATGCCGCTGTAAGGCCACCAGCCCCTCATTTTTAAGTCTAAGTAGCAGGGACGCAGAATCGGGCCATATTACAGCAAAATCATGATCCCCATTGTTTTTAATGGGTGTGGAGCTATCAGTATTACCTTCCAACTGTTTTCAGGGAGGTATAACAGCAGATCGGAGGAGAATATGGAGTTATACCGATGTTGTAAATCTTAATTTCATATTATGCACTGTACAAGTGTCTCGACAATAAAGTTGCAAGTTCCTGGTAAAATCTGTGCCAGTGTTTCTCATCAATGGGTTCATTCAGCAGATGTTTAATTTACAATAGGTGCAATGTTAACTACTTTGGCTGAGATTGTTATTTATCCAGTAGTTTGAACTAGGTGTGTGGAGGAAAGGGTAAATGAGAGAATTTCTTCTAATCTGAACAATTTTTGATTTCTGTGCTTACATTAAAAAGGTGAGATAAAAGGATAATTTAGATAGATGATTCAGAGAGCTTGGAGCATGACTCCTCTCAATCTTCTCTCTATTAAAAACTAATTCAGTTCTTGGAGTCTCTTTTCAGAACAAGGTCCAGAGGGTGCTGGCAATATGCAATTGTATTCAGAGGTTGAGTATATCTTTCCCCTCCCACCCCCCCGCCCCCCCTGAAAACGAGGGTGAAATGTAAAAATTTGAGCCAGTTTTGGTTAGCGACCACAAGGGTGATGGGTGAACAGGACTTTTTTTTTTGCCAGTTAGGTCACGGGCAGAAGACCTGAATGACTTCAGGTTTATGGAATGTAGTATGTTGGGGGCCAGCCTGGGGTGCATTAGAATAGTCAAATCTGGAGGTAACAAAGGCAAGGATGAGGGTTTCAGCAGCACGAGCTGAGACAGGGACAGAGTCAGGGCCAGCTATGGAGGTGGGCAGAGGCGGTCTTAGTGATGGCGTGGATATATGCTTTATTAAAACAGTCACTTGGTACAAACTCAGTGATTTGTATTTTGTGAAAGGGTAAGAGTTCTGTATATAAAAAAAAAAACAAATTCTTTGATTTTACAGAAACAACTTGAAGAACCTGTCCACTGACCAAGGGCTTTTAATTACACTGCAGTATCTTTATTGAACATAGCTCACTTTTCTAGAGAGTGGTGGTATCAATTCTCAAACCTACATTCGCAAGTAGTGTCTGCTTAGACACCAGTCAATCATGCGTCTTTTAAGTGCAAGACCACTCCAACATATTGAGTGGTTGCAGTAAGGCGTGAAAAGCATGCGTGACTTTACAGGTCTCTCGGAGTAGTTCTGTTGCAAATTGGCATAGTTGGAGAAAGGTGCATTGCAAGTGGAGGGAAGGGAGGAAAAGATGCACTCGACCTCAGAATACAATTGGATATTGCTAGCCTCTTATTGCACAGGGTGCTGTAATAGAATTTTTACTCTCTTGGTAGTAAGAGATCACAAGATATTTACAGGTGAGAAAGATTATTTGCCCCATCTTAGCTCAACCATTCAAAATGACTCAAGTTTCCCCATTGATTGCCTGGTTTTTGCCACCAGTACTCTGTCTAGAATTCTGTTCCTTATGTTGATCACTTTGTGTGAAGAAACATTTCCTGATATTAACTTTCAGATTTACCTTTTGCCTTCCTTTTTACAATCTTGTATCCCTCTACTTGTGCCTCTGGGCAGACAAGTGGCAAATGGAATTTAATACAGAGAAGTGTGAGGTGATGCATTTTGGCAGAAGGGCTAGGAAGAAGCAATATAGAATTAATGGCACAGTTCTACAGAATATGCACAGACAGAGGGACCTGGGAGTTCATGTGCATCGAGCTTTAAAGGTGGCAGGACATATTGAGAGAGCAGTAAGCAAAGCATATGGGATCTTGGGCTTCATCAATAGTGGTATTGAGTACAAAAGCAGGGAAGTTATGCTGAACCTTTATAAAGCTCTGGTTAGGTCACAACTAGAGTATTGCATCCAGTTCTGGTCACCACACTTTAGGAAGGATGTGAGGGTCCTTGAGAGGGTGCAGGGAAGATTTACTGTGCTTCCAGTGATGAGCAAATTTAGTTACAAGGTTAGGTTGGAGAAGCTGGGGTTGTTCTCCTTGGAGCAAAGGAGGTTAAGTGGAAATCTGAGAGGTGTGAAAGATTATAACAGGTTTAGATAAGATAGGCAAAAAAATGCTGTTTCCATTTAAGGTTTTGGGCAAGAGATGCAGCAGGGATGTGAGGAAGAACTTCTTTACACAGTGGATGAAGTGGAGACGAACAGTGATTTCTAAAGTAAATTGGATAGGCGCTTGAGGGAAATAAACTTGCAGGGCTATGGGGATAAGGAAATGGGACTGACTGGGTTGCTTTACAGAGTCGGCATGGACTCGATGAGCTGAATGGCTTCTGTGGCGTAATAACACTCACTCTATTACTGCTCAGTCTTTCAAGATTGAAAAGCCCATTTCTCCAATCGTTCTTCATATTTGAACCTCTGATGCCAGTTTTGTGGTTCTTCTGTGCATTCCAATTCTTGAGTGCTTCCTTTGTGCCTCCTTTGAATCCACTGTTCATTCTGGTTTGGTGTCAGCTACAAATTAAATATATTTGGGCGGCACAGTGGCGCAGTGGTTAGCACTGCCAACAGGGACCCGGGTTCGATTCTGGGGACTGTCTGTGTGGAGTTTGCAAGTTCTCCCTGTGACCGTGTGGGTTTTCGCCGGGTGCTCCGGTTTCCTCCCACACCCAAAGACTTGCAGGTGATATGTAAATTGGCCGTTGTAAATTGCCCCTAGTATAGGTAGGTGGTAGGGAATATGGGATTACTGTAGGGTTAGTATAAATGGGTGGTTGTTGGTCGGCACAGACTCGGTGGGCCGAAGGGCCTGTTTCAGTGCTGTATCTCTAAATAAATAAATACTTAGCAATGGGTTTCTGAGTACAAATTGTTGATGAAAATTAGAGGTCTCACCACTGATCCTGGAGTATTGTGACCAATTCTGGGCACCTTTAGGAAGGATGCGAAAGCCTTGGAGATGGTACCAAGGCGATTTACTAGAATGCTTTCTGCGATGAGGGCCTTCAGTTATGTGGGAAGACCAGAGAAGCTGGAATGGTTCTCAGAGCAGAGAAGGTTAGGAGGAGATTTAATGGAGGTGTTCAAAATCATGAATGGTTTTGATAGAGTAGACAGGGAGAAAGAAACTGTTTCCAGTGCCAGGAGTGGTGGTAACAAGAGGACACCGATTTTAAATAATTGGCAAAAGAATTAGGAGGGGGTGAGAATTTTGTTGAGCAGTGATCTGGAAATAACTGTCTGAAAGGGTGATAAAAGCAGTTTCAGTAGTAACTTTTAAAGGGGAACTGGAAAATTTGCAGGGCTACAGGAAAGAACAGGGGAGTGCGATTAATTGCATAGCTCTTACAAAGAGCTGGCACAAGCACAACGAGCTAAAAGACTGCCTTCTGTGCTGTATAATTGTATAATTTACCCTATGTTCCTACAGCTTTGAGCCTTTGTTGTTGAATTTTGTCAAATGTCCTCTGGAGGTCCAAGTGCAGCATGTCTTGGGCCTTACCACAGTTCACTTCAGATTCTAAAAGCAGATGCTGGAAATCTGAAATAAAAACAAAGTGCTGGAATTATTCAGATCAGGCAGCATCTGTGGAGAGAGAAACAGAATTAACGTTTCAGGTCTGTTACCTTTCATCAGAAAAGGACACGGACCTGAAATGTTAATTCTGTTTCTCTCTCCACAGATGCTGCCTGATCTGCTGAATAATTCCAGCACTTTCTGTTTCCACTTCAGATTCTGCATCCTCACATGAAGTCGTATAGGTTATTTATTTAGAGATACAGCACTGAAACAGGCCCTTCGGCCCACCGAGTCTGTGCCGACCAAGAACCACCCATTTATACTAACCCTACAGTAATCCCATATTCCCTAGACTACCTATACTAGGGGCAATTTACAATGGCCAATTTACTTATCACCTGTAAGTTTTTGGCTGTGGGAGGAGACCGGAGCACCCGGTGAAAACCCACGCGGTCACAGGAAGAACTTGCAAACTCCGCACAGGCAGTACCCAGAATTGAACCCGGGTCCCTGGAGCTGTGAGGCTGCGGTGCTAACCACTGTGCCACTGTGCTGCCCTTATTCTCTTTCTAAATCCATGTAAATTGATGTTTACTAAGATATTGCACAAATCAAGTTAACATCTGATTGAAGGCATTATTTTACATAGGTTTAAATTTAGAACACATAGGGGAGGCAGTGGCATAGTGGTAGTGTCACTGGACTAGTAATCCAGATTCCCAGGCTAATGCTCTAATAATAAATGTTACTAGCAGAATTGATAAAGGGGAATCGGTAGATGTGGTATACTTGGATTTTCAGAAGGCTTTTGATAAAGTCCCCCAAAGGAGGGTGGTTAGCAAAATTAAAGCACATGGGATAGGAGGTAATATGCTGGCATGGATTAAGGATTGGTTAACGGGCGGAAAGCAGAGGGTAGGAGTAAATGGGTTATTCTCGTGTTGGCTGGCTGTAACTAGTGGGGTACCACAGGGATCTATGCTTGGGGCCCCAGCTGTTCACAATATATATCAATGATTTGGATGTGGGACCAAATGTAATATTTCCAAGTTCGCGGATGACACAAAACTAGGTGGGAATGTGTGTTGTGAGGAAGATGCAAAACGGCTTCAAGGAGATTTGGACAGACTTAGTGACTGGGCAAGAACGTGGCAGATGGAATATAATGTGGAAAAATGTGAGGTTATCCACTTTGGTACGAGGAATAGATGTGCAGAGTATTTCTTAAATGGTAAGAGATTAGAAAGTGTCGATGTACAAAGGGACCTGGGTGTCCTTGTCAATAAGTCACTGAAAGCTAACATGCAGGTACAGCAAGCAATTAAGAAGGCTAATGGGATGTTGGCCTTTATCGCAAGAGGATTTGAGTACAGGAGTAGTGAAGTCTTGCTTCAATTGTATAGGACCTTGGTTAGACCACACCTGGAGTACTGTGTGCAGTTTTGGTCTCCTTACCTTAGGAAGGATATTATTGACATAGAGGGAGTGCAACGAAGGTTCACCAGACTTGTTCCCGGGATGCCGGACTGTCCTATGAAGAGAGATTGGGGAAACTGGGCCTGTATTCTCCAGAGTTTCGAAGAATGAAACCTACAAAATACTTAATGGGATATACAGGGTAGATGCAGGTAAGATGTTTACCCTGGTTGGGGAGCCTAGAACCAGGGGACACAATCTCAAAATAAGAGGGAAGCCACTTAGGACAGAGATGAGGAGAAATTTCTTTACTCAGGGGGTTGTGAATCTTTGGAATTCTCGACCTCAGAGGGCTGTGGAAGCTCAGTCATTGAGTATGTTTAAAGCAGAGATTGACAGATTTCTAAATACCAGTGACATAAGGGGATATGAGGATAGTGTGGGAAAAAGACATTGAAGTGGATGATCAGCCATGATCGTACTGAATGGCAGGGCAGGCTGAATGGCCTACTCCTGCTCCTATGTTCCTAATCCCACCACGGCAGATGGTGAAATTTGAATTAAACTAATAAATCTGAAATTGAAAGCTAGTCTAATGGTGACATGAAACCATTGTTGATTGTTATAAAAACTCCATCTGGTTCACTTTAGGGAAGGAAGTCTGCTGTCTTCATCTGGTCTGGCCTACATGTGACTCCAGACCCACAGCAATGTGGTTGACTCCTAAAATACCCTCTGAAATGGCCTAGCAAGCCACTCAGTTCATGGGCAACTAGGGATGGGCAGTAAATGCTGGCCTAGTCAGCGACGCACACATCCCATGAATGAATAAATAAAAAAACAAAAGGGCCTGTAGTTGCCTGTTTCTGATTTGTCCCCCTTTTTGAATATGGGCACCTCCTCAGCATGTTTCGAATAGATTTGGTACCTCCAGTACCCATTCACTCCCTTATAATAGTCAATGCTTTTTTAAAAAAAAAGTCTCCTGCCTCCCAATCTATCACCATTCAGATAATCTGCTTTTCTGTTTTTACAATCAAAGTGGATAACCTCGCATTTATCCACATTATATTCCATCTGCCATCCATTTGCCCACTCACTCAACTTGTTCAAATCACAGTGGAGCCTCTTTGCACCCTCCTCACAGCTCACATTTCCCCCAGCTTTGTGTCGTCTGCAAACTTGGAAATGTTGCATTTAGTTCCCTCACCCAAGTCATTAATATATATTGTGAATAGCTGGGGCCCAAGCACTGATCCCTGCAGTGCCCCACTAGTCACTGTCTGCCACCCGGAAAAAGACCCGTTTAATCCTACTCTCTGTTTCCTGTCTGTCAACCAATTCTCAGTCCATGCCAGTATATTATCCCCAATCCCATGTGCTTTAATTTTGCACACTAATCTCTTATGTGGGGCCCTATTAAAAGCCTTCTGAAAATCCAAATACACCACATCCACTGGTTCTGCCTTATCTATTTAACTCGTTACATCCTCAAAATCTCCAGTAGATTTGTTAAGCATGATTTCCCTTTCGTAAACCCATGCTGACTTTGTCCAATCCCGTTTATGCTTTCCAGGTGTTCTGCTATCACATCCTTTATCATAGACTCTAGCATTTTCCCCACTACTGATGTAAGGCTAACTGGTCTGTAATTCCCTGTTTTTCTCTCCCTCCTTTTTAAAATAATGGGGTTACATTTGCCACCCTCCAATCTGTAGGAACTGCTCCAGAGTCTCTCGAATTTTGGAAGTTGACCACCAATGCATTCACTATTTCCAGGGCAACTTCCTGTAGTACTCTGGGATGTAGATTATCAGGTCCTGGGGATTTGTCAGCCTTCAACCCCATTACTTTCCCTACCACTTTTTTTTTTACTAATACTGATTTCCTTCAGTTCCTCCCTCTCATTAGGCCATTGGTTCCCTAACATTTCTGGGAGGTTATTTGTGTCCTCCTTTGTGAAGACAGAACCAAAGTATGTGTTTAATTGTTCTGTCATTTCTTTGTTCCCCATTATAATTCCCCGCTTTTCTGACTGTAAGGAACCTACATTTGTCTTCGCTAATCTTTTTCTCTTCACATATTTATGCAAGCTTTTACAGTCAGTTTTTATGTTCTCCGCAAGTTTACTTTCATACTCTATTTCCCCTGCTTAATCAACCTCTTTGTCCTCTTTTACTAAATTCTAAACTGCTCCCAATCCTCAGTCTTGCTGCTTTTTCTTTCAATTTTATATGCCTCCTCTTTGGATTTAATATTATCCCTAATTTATTTTGTAAGCCATGGTTGAGCCACCTTTCCGGTTTTATCGAAACATAGAAATTAGGAGCAGGAGTAGGCCATTCGGCCCTTTGAACCTACTCCGCCATTCATTATGATCATGGCTCATCATCCAACTCACTAGCCTGTTCCCGCTTTCGCCCATACCCTTTGAACCCTTTAGACCCAAGAGCTATATGTAACTCCTTCTTGAAAACATACAATGTTTTGGCCTCAACTGTTTTCTGTGGTAGCGAATTCCACAGACTCACCACTCTCTGGGTGACGAAATTTCTCCTCATCTCAGTCCTGAAAGGTTTACCTCGTATCCTTAGACTATGACCCCTCGATCTGGATTCCCCCACCATTGGGAACATCCTTCCTGCATCTACCCTGTCAAGTCCTGTTAGAATTTTATAGGTTTCTATGAGATGTTCCCCCTCACTCTTCTGAACTCCAGCAAATATAATCCTAACCGACTCAATCTTTCCTCTTATTTTTCCACCAGACAGGAATGAATAATTGTTGTAATTCATGCACACGTTCTTTAAATATTATCCATTGCCTATCCACCGTCAACCTTTTTAGTAAAGTTCCCCAATCGACCATAGCCAACTCGTGCCTCATACCTTTGTAGTTTCCTTTAAATAGATCCAGGATCCTAGTTTTAGATTCAAGAACTTCGCTCTCCATCTTGATGAAGAATTCTATCATGTTATGGTCGTTCCTCCCCAAGAGACCCTGCACAACAAGATTGTTAATTAAAAGCAAAATACTGCAGATGCTGGAAATCTGAAATAAAAACAAGAAATGCTGGAATCACTCAGCAGGTCTGGCAGCATCTGTGAAAAGAGAAGCAGAGTTAACGTTTCGGATCAGTGACCCTTCTTCGGAAGGGTCCTTCTTCCGAAGAAAGATTGTTAATTAATCCTTTCTCATTGCACAATATCCAGTCTAGGATAGCCTGTTCTCTCATTGGTTCCTCGACGTATTGGTCTAAAAAACTGTCACGTAGACACTCCAGGAAATCCTCCTCCACAGTATTATTGCTGATTTGGTTTGACCAATCTATATGTAGATTAAAATCACCCATGATTACAGTTGTACCCTTATTGAATGCGTCTCTAATTTCCTGTTTAATGCCATCCCTTACATCTCCACTACTGTTTGGGGGCCTATAGACAACCCCCACCAATGTTTTCTGCCCCTTGGTGTTTCCTAGCTCCAGCCATACAGATTCCACATCATGATTTTCCGAGCCAGTATGCTTCCTCACTATTGCATTGATTTCCTCCTTTACTAACAAGGGTACCCCCACCTCCTTTCCCTTTTTGCCTGTCTTTCCTAAATATTGAATACCCCCGGATGTTCAGTTCCCATCCTTGGTCACCCTGCAGCCATGTGTCCGTAATCGCAACTATATCATAACCGTTTATATCTACTTGCGCTGTTAATTCATCTACCTTATTGCGAATGCTCCGTGCATTAAGACACAATGCCTTTCGACTTGTCTTTTTAACATTGTTAGTCATCTTAGCTATATTTTGCCCTATGGCCCCATTTGTTTCTTGCCCTTGTTTTCGCTGCCTTCCACTTTTGCTTCTTACCTATCTGTCTTTCATTTCTATCCCTGTTTCCCCCTCCTCTGTCTCCCTGCTTAGATTCCCATCCCCCTGCCATTCTAGTTTAAACCCTCCCCACAGCACTAGTAACCACCACCCCCAAAAGGAAATTGGCCCCGGTCCTGTCCAGATGCAACCCGTCCAGCTTGTACTGGTCTCACCTTCCCCAGAACCAGTCCCAATGTCCCAGGAATCTGAATTCCTCCCCCCATTTCTCCAGCCATTTATTCATCTGATATATCCTGCTATTTCCGCACCTGCAAGCACGTGGCACTGGTAGTAATCCTGAGATTACTACCTTTGAGGTCCTACTTTTTAATTTATGTCCTGACTCCCTATATTCAGCTTGTAAGACCTCGTCCTTTTTTTTTAACCTATATTGTTAGTACCGATATGTACCACGACAACTGGCTGCTCGCCCTCCCCCTCAGAATGCCCTGCAGCCGTTCAGAGACATCCTTGACCCTAACAGCAGGGTGGCAACATACCATCCTGGAGTATCTTAAGTGGCCGCAGAAACGCCTGTCTGTTCCCCTTACGATTGAATCCCCTATCACTATAGCCCTGCCACTCCTCTTCCTCCCGTCCTGTGCAGCAGAGCCACCTATGGTGCCATGAACTTGGCTCTTGCTGCTTTCCCCTGAGCCATCTCCCCCCAACAATATCCAAAGCCAATATGTGTTAGAGAGGGGGATGGCCACAGGGGACTCCTGCACTACCTGCCTTCCTCTACTCTGCCTGGTGGTCACCCTTCCTGCCTTTGCAGCATTTACCTGTGGTGTGACCACCTCGCTAAAAGTGCTATCCACAATGATCTCAGTATCGCGGATGCTCCACGGTGAATCCACCCGCAGCTCCAGCTCTGTAATACGGGTAGCCAGTAGCTGCAGATGAATACACTTCCTGCACACATGGTCGCCAGGGACACTGGAAGTGTCCCTGATTTCTCACATAGCGCAGCAGGAACATATCACGGGTGTGAGATCTCCTACCATGACTTGCCTTTTAAATTACTTAGTTACTCCCTTTAATTAAAAAATACGAATTACGCTAGGGGCCTTGTTCTACGCCAAACACTACCCACGACAATCTAAAGTCCTTACCTTTACTTTTGAAGCTAATGGACTGCAGGTATATAAATAGTAGAAAAAATAGAAAAACTCACCTGCACCTACTTACCTATCAACTGCTTCAATGCGACCGCGTCACTTTTTGAATCCTGACGTCACTTGGAATTCCGCTGCCTGAAGGTCCCGAAGGTATGCCTCTCCTCAGCTCCTCTCGGGTCTCGGCCTCTCTGCATCTGTTCATGCCCTTTATCTCTCTCTGTTTTCCCTCTCTCTCTCTCTCTCTCTCTCTCTCTCTCTCTCTCTCTCTCTCTCTGCCTCTCGGCCTCTCTCCGGTCTCGGCCTTTATATCTCTCGCTTCGCTTTTCCTCAGCTTCTCTCAGGTATCGGCCTCTCTGCCTCTGTTCACGATTGGTCTCTTATTAATCCTACCTCATTACACATTACTAGATCTAAAATAGCCTGCTCGTGGGTACATTCTGTAACATATTGCTCTAAGTAACAATCCCTGATGCATTCTACAAATTCGTCTTCTGTGTTGCCTCTGCCAATCTGATTTGTCCAGTCAATATGCAGATTAAAATCACTCATGACAATTGTAGTGCCCTTCTTACACGCCTCCCAGTCTAGGTCACATTGCAACCACGTTTCTGTAATAGCTATCAAGTCATAGAGTTTTACAGCACTGAAACAGGCCCAATGCGCCTGCGCTGACCATCAAGCACCCGTCCTAACTAATCCCATTTCCCCGCACTTGGCCCGTATCCTTGTATGTTATGGATTCTTGAATGTTGTGAGTGTTCCTGCCTCTACCACCCATTCAGGCAGTGTGTTCCAGATTCCAACCACCCTCTGGGTGAAAAAATTCCTCCTCAACTCCCCTCTAAACCTCCTGCCCCTTACCTTAAATCTATGCCCCATAGTTATTGACCTCTCAGCTAAGGGAAAAAGTTTCTTCCTAGCCTATCAATGCCCCTCATAATTGTGTATACCTCAATCAAGTCCCCCCTCAACCTTCTCCGCTCCAAGGAAAGCAACCCCAGCCTATCCAGTCTCTCTTCATAACTGAAATGCTCCAGCCTAGGCAACATCCTGGTGAATCTCCTCTGCACCCTCTCCAGTGCAATCACATCCTTCCTATAGTGTGGCGACCAGAACTGTACACAGTACTCCAGCTGTGGCCTAACCAGCATTTTATACAGCTCCATCATAACCTCCCTGCTCTTATATTCTATGCCTCAGCTAATAAAGGCAAGTATCCCGTATGCCTTCCTAACCACCTTATCTACCTGTGCTGCTGCCATCAGTGATCTATGGACAAGTACACCAAGGTCCCTCTGACGCTCTACTTCCTAGGGTCCTACCATCCATTGTATATTCCATTGCCTTGTTAGACCTCCCAAAGTGCATCACATCACACTTCTCAGGATTAAACTCCATTTGCCACTACTCCACCCATCTTACCAGCCCATCTACATCGTCCTGTAGTCTAAGGCTTTCCTCCTCACTATTTACGACACCACCAATTTTCGTGTTATCTGCAAACCGACTGATCATACCTCCTATATTCACGTTGAAATCATTAATGTACACTACAAACAGTAAGGGTCCCAGCACCGATCCCTGTGGTACCCCACTGGTCACTGGCCTTCGTTCACATCTACCATCACCCTCTGCCTCCTTCCACTCAGCCAATTTTGAATCCAATTTGCCGAATTACCCTGGATCCCATGGGCTTTTAGTTTCTTAAGGACCCGCATGGGTTATCTACACTTCTAGTCACCTCCTCGAAAAACTCAATCAAATTTGTTAGACACGATCTCTCCCTGACAAACCCATGCTGACTATCCCTGCCTCTCCAAGTGGAGATTAATCCTGTCTCAGAATTTGTTCCAATAATTTCCCTACCGCTGATGTTAGATTCTCAGGCCTATAATTACCTGGTTTATCCCTGCTACTCTTCTTGAATAATGATACCACATTCGCTGTCCTCCAATCCTCTGGTACATCTCCTGTGGCCAGAGTGAATCTGAAAATTTGTGTCAGAGCCCCCGCTATCTCCTCCCTTGCCTCACATAGCAGCCTGGGATACATGTCATCTGGGCCTGGGGATTTATCCACCTTTAAGCCCTCTAGAACAGCTAATACATCCTCCTTTTCAATGTTAATTTGACCAAGTATATCATAATCCCCCTCCCTAATCACTACACCGACATCGTCCCTCTCCATAGTGAACACAGATGAAAAGTAATTGTTCAAAACCTCACCTATGTCCTCCGGCTCCACACACAGATTGCCTCTTTGATCCGTAATGGGCCCCACGTTTTCCCTGGTTATCCGCTTTCCTGTAACATACTTATAAAATGCCTTGGGATTTTCCTTTATCTTGTCTGCCAATGACTTTTCATGCCCCCTCTTCGCTCTCCTAATTACTTTAAGTTCTCCCCGACACTTTCTATACTACTCTAGGGCCTCCACTGTTTGCAGCACTCTGAATCTGCCATACGCCTCCTTTTTTTCCTTATCCAATCCTCTATGTCCCTTGACATCCAGGGTTCCCTTGACCTGTTAGTCCGACACTTCACCTTCACAGGAACATGCAGCACCTGAACCCTCACAATTTCCCTTCGAAATGACTCCCACTGGTCTGATGTAGACTTTGCTATAAGAAGCTGCTCCCAGTTCACTTTGGCCAGATCCTGTTTTATCATATTGAAATCTGCCTACCCCAATTCAGCACTCTTATTTCCAGTGCCTCTATGTCCTTTTCCATAACGACCTTAAATCTTAGAGTTATGGTCATTATCCCTGAAATTTTTTTCTTATTCATGCATACGATGTGGGCTTTGCTAGCCAGGCCAGCATTTATTGCCCATCCCTAATTTCCCTAGAGAAGGTGGTGGTGAGCTGCCTTCTTGAACCGTTCAGTCCATGTGGGGTAGGTACACCCACAGTGCTGGAAGGAAGGGAGTTCCAGGATTTTGACCCAGCGACAGTGAAGAAACGGCGATATAGTTCCAAGTCAGGATTGTGTGTGACTTGGAGGGGAACTTGCAGGTGGTGGTGTTCCCTGCATTTTCTGCCCTTGTCTTTCTAGTTGGTAGAGGTCACGGGTTTGGAAGGTGCTGTGTAAGGAGTCTTGGTGCGTTGCTGCAGTCCATCTTGTAGATAGTACACACTGCTGCCACTGTGCGTCGGTGGTGGAGGGAGTGAATGTTTGTAGATGGGGTGCCAATCAAGCGGGCTGCTTTGTCCTGGATGGTGTCGAGCTTCTTGATTGTTGTTGGAGCTGCACCCATCCAGGCAAATGGAGAGTATTCCATCACACTCCTGACTTGTGACTTGTAGATGGTGGACAGGCTTTGGGGAGTCAGGAGGTGAGTTACTCGCCGCAGGATTCCTAGCCTCTGACCTGCTCTTGTAGCCACGGTATTTATATGGCTACTCCAGTTCAGTTTCTGGTCAATGGTCGCCCCTAGGATGTTGATAGTGGCGGATTCAGGTATGGTAATGCCATTGACTGTCAACGGGCGATGGTTAGATTCTCTCTTGTTGGAGATGGTCATTGCCTGGCACTTGTGTGGCGTGAATGTTACTTGCCACTTATCAGCCCAAGCCTGGATACTGTCCAAGTCTTGCTGCATTTCTACATGGACTGCTTCAGTATATGAGGAGTCACAAATGGTGCTGAACATTGTTCAATCATCAGCGAACATCTCCACTTCTGACCTTATGATAGAAGGAAGGTCATTGATGAAGCAGCTGAAGATGGTTGGGCCTTGGACACTACCCTGAGGAACTCCTGCAGTGATGTCCTGGAGCTGAGATGATTGACCTCCAACAACCACAACCATCTTCCTTTGTGCTAGGTATGACTCTCGCCAGCGGAGGGTTTTCCCCTGGTTCTCATTGACCTCAGTTTTGCTAGTGCTCCTTGATTCATACCTGGTCAAATGCTGCCTTGATGTCAAGGGCAGTCACTCTCACCTCACCTCTTGGGTTCAGCTCTTTTATCCATGTTTGAACCAAGGCTGTAGTGAGGTCAGGAGCTGAGTGGCCCTGGCGGAACCCAAACTGAGCGTCACTGAGCAGGTTATTGCTCAGCAAGTGCCACTTGATGGCACATTCCATCACTTTGCTGATGATCGAGAGTCGGCTGATGGGGCGGTAATTGGCCGGGTTGGACTTGTCCTGCTTTTTGTGGATAGGGCATACCTGAACAATTTTGGAAAACCCCTCAAACTGTATCCGGAAAATATTTGTTTGCTGTAAAATGTATATGGCATGAATAATGAAATGGAAGGGTTGTGAGGCAACTCACTCCTGCATTGAAGGAAACTGACCTCCTTTGCACTGTTTGTAATTTTTGACTTGGTGCTGTTTAGAACTGTTTTGTCATGTATTTTCTTTTTTACAGATTTTTGTGAATAAAGTATATTTTGGGAATAAATTTTTTTTTTTCCACATTGCAGGGTAGATGCCAGTGTTGTAGCTATACTGGAACAGCTTGGCTAGGGGAGCGGCAAGTTCTGGAGCACAGGTCTTCAGTACTATTGCCGGAATATTGTCAGGGCCCATAGCCTTTGCAGTATCCAGTGCATTCAGTCGTTTCTTGATATCACGTGGAGTGAATCGAATTGGCTGAAGTCTGGCATCTGTGATGCTGGGGACTTGAGGAGGAGGCCGAGATGGATCATCAACTCTCCACTTCTGGCTGAAGATTTTTGCAGATGCTTCAGCCTTATCTTTCGCACTGATGTGCTGGGCTCCCCCATCATTGAGGATGGGGATATTTGTGGAGCCACCTCCTCCAGTTCATTGTTTAATTGTCCACCACCATTCACGGCTGGATGTGGCAGGACTGCAGAGCTTAGATCTGATCCGCTGGTTATGGGATTGCTTAGCTCTGTCTATCGCATGCTGCTTACGCAGTTTGCCACGCAGATAGTCCTGTGTTGTAGCTTCACCAGGTTGACACCTCATTTTGAGGTATGCCTGGTGCTGCTCCTGGCATGCCCTCCTGCACTCTTCATTGAGCCAGGGTTGGTCTCATGGCTTGATGGTAGTGGTAGAGTGGGCGATATGCTGGGCCATGAGGTTACAGATTGTGGTTGAGTACAATTCTACTGCTGCTTATGGCTCACAGTGCCTCATGGATGCCCAGTTTTGCATTGCTCGATCTGTTTGACATCTATCTCATTTAGCACGGTGATAGTGCCACGCAACATGAGGGGGGGTATCCGCAATGTGAAGGCGGGACATCGTCTCCACAAGGACTGTGCGGTGGTCACTCCTACCAATACTGTCATGGACAGATGCATCTGCGGCAGGCAGATTGGTGAGGACGTGGTCAAGTATGTTTTCCCCTCTTGTTGGTTCCCTCACCACCTGCCGCAGAACCAGTCTAGCAGATATGTCCTTTAGGACTCGGCTAGCTCGGTCTGTAGTGATACTACTGAGCCACTCTTGGTGATGGACATTGAAGTCCCCCACCCAGAGTACATTCTGTGCCCTTGCCATCCTCAGTGCTTCCTCCAAGTGCTGTTCAACAAGGAGGAGTACTGAGTCATCATTTGAGGGAGGACGGTAGGTGGTAATCAGCAGGAGGTTTCCTTAACCATGTTTGACCTGGTGGCATGAGACTTCATGGGGTCCAGGGTCGATGTTGAGGACTCCCAGGGCAACTCCCTCTCTACTGTATACCACTGTGCCACCACCTCTGCTGGGTCTGTCCTGCCGGTTGGACAGGACATATCCGGGGATGGTGATGCCAGTGTCTGGGACATAGTCATACTCACAGATTCATACCTGGCAGGCAATGTCAGGCTGTTGCTTGACTAGTCTGTGGGACAGCTCTCCCACTTCTACCACTTGCCCAGCTTCATTCCCTAGGATTAAGTCCAGTACTGCCCCTCCTGTTGTAGGACTCTCTACGTGCTGGCTCAAAAGGCTCTCCTGAAGGCACTTGAAGAATTCTGCCCCCTTTAAGCTTTTTGCACTAATACTATCCCCTCTAATATAGGGGAAGTTGAAATCCCCGACTATTATTACCCTATTATTGCACCTCTCTGAGATTTGCCTACATATCTGCTGCTGTACCACTGCCTGACTTTTTGGAGGCCTGAAGTACACTCCCAGCCAAGTAATAGTCCCCTTTTTGTTTTTAAGTTCTACCCATATGGCCTCATTTGAGGAACCTTCTGAGATATCATCCCTCCTTACTGCAATAATTGTCACTTTAATCAACAGTGCAATGCCACCTCCTCTTTTACCCCCTCCTCTATCACATCTGAAGATTCTATACCCTGGGATATTAAGCTGCCAGTCCTGCCCTTCCCTCTACCATGTCTCAGTAACAGCAATAATATAATATTCCCATGCGTTAATCAACGCCCTGAATTCATCGGCCATACTCGTAAGACTCCTTTCATTAAAATAGATACAATCCAGCCTTGCATTATTTGCCTGAGCCTTAACAGGTCTACATTTACTCTGCCCTCCAGACTGACTTAGCTTCACATTTATATTTGATTGTACATCACCCCCTACTGTGCTTCCACTCTGTATCCCATCCCCCTGCCAAATTAGTTTAAACCACCCTCCCCAACCCCCCCAACAGCACTAGCAAACCTCCCAGCAAGGATGTTGGTCCCGTTTTGGTTCAGGTGCAACCCGTCCATCCACCTTCGCCAGAAACAGGCCCAGTGATCCAAGAATCTATAGCCCTCCCTCCTGCACCATCTCCCCAACCATGCATTCATCTGCTCTAACCTCCTATTCATATACTCACTAGCCCGTGGCACTGGAAGAAACCCAGAGTTTACAACCTTTTGAGGTTCTACTTTTTAATCTGCTGTCTAGTTCCATAAATTCTTTTTGCAGGACCTCATCCCTCTTTCTACCTATGTCATTGGTACCAATGTGGACCAGGACTTCCGGCTGTGCACCCTCACCCTCCAGAATGCTTTGTAGCCACTCAGTGATATTCAAGACCCTTGCACCAGGGAGGCAACATACCATCCTGGAATCATGTCTGCGACCACAGAAGCGCCTATCTGTTCCTCTAACCATAGAATCCCCTACCACTATTGTCCTCTTGTCCCATTTCCTCCATCCCAGCACAGCTGACATTGACATGACATTCTGGTCATGACTCTCGGTGCAGTCTCCAGAGGAACCCTCTCTCTCATTGGTACTGAGAACTGAATACCGGTTAGAAAGTGGGATGTCCTCTGGGGACTCCTGCATTACCTGCCCTGACTTCTTTGTCCGTCTGGCAGCCACCCAGTCACCCCCCACTGATTGTGCTCGCCTAGGCACTGGCTTGACTACCTCCTGAAACATGCCATCCACATCATCCTCCACCTTGCGGATGCGTCACAATGACTCTAGCCGCCGCTCGAGCTCCGAAAAAGTTCTCTTTTGAACCTCTTACAGTTGTTTGGAAAGAACACCTTAGTGTTATATTTTGCTCCTGCTTTATTTGAGGTCTTTTCTGTAATTAATGGCATTAGTTTTAAATTACTCTAGCTAAGAGCTGGCACAGAAAAAAGGGGTCAAGCTATCCTGTGCTGGAAATTACTACAGTTGGATCGCCTCTTTCTGCTTCTCTGATCACTCTTAAAACTTGTTACTGCTGTTACGACTAAGGTAGGAGGAGTGTGCTGTCTTTTCTAGTTCCACTTCTCCACACGTCACGGCATATATTTAAATATTTACCCAATCACTGATGCAGTCAATCTACTCTTGATTCCAGAATAAAATACACCAACCAGTTTCTTCAATAAATAACAAAATTATGTTTATTATCAAACAAGACTTATCCAGTACCGAAGCAAAGCATTAACACAGATTGAAATATGAAAGTTCCTTTTTTAAATCCCCTTCCCCCCTTCCCCCACCCCCCCCCCCCACCAGCCCCTCCACACACACAAAACAAATACAGAAATGCTTTTTGCAGAGGTCTGTTGCAACAAAAAAAAATACTTTGGGCAAATACTTGTTAATTCTTGCAGAAAAAAAGAGAAGATATGGAAGGATGTCAGCTGTCCCTTTTTGATCTGGTGTCCGGGTATACGGGGACCAGTCACTGGGATCTTTTCGAAGGCAGTTCTTTTCAGGTGGCATTGAGAATTAATCTGGCAGGTTTTTCCAGCTTCTCAGGAGAGATGCAGCACCAGGGATTTTAGCGCTCCCACACTGGATCTTTGCAGGGTTTCTTCAAAGAGGTAGAGTAATAGGTGGGTTTGGTGTTTTTTTTCTTGGCAAGTTGATCTCCAACTGTCTTCAAAACAGTTCACGCCCCAACTGACTTGAAAACAATATTCAAACCCCAAACAAAGTCAACCTCCTGGCCTCTATAAACCTTGACATGTGTCTTCTCTGTAAACATCTTCCCCAGGTCACCATAGTTTCTGTTATTTATTGAGCTTAAAGCACATGATTTCCAGCAAAGGTTATTTTCAAACAATATCTCAAGTGTCCTTTCAGTGAACTTGGTAAAATAAAACCTCCATGGAACCTTTTCAGTTTTAAGACACAAGTCTTCAAAAAAAAATTTTAAAAATGGAAGCACTCTTGTAACACTGCACATTCTTGTATTTATCCGAAGAACCTCATCCATTTTCTTCCTGAATTATCTTGCATCATTTTTTTGTCTTTATTTTAGTTTTAAATTGTTTGTTCATTTAGGATCATGTCTATTTAGTCTGAGCTTGCTGTTTTAGATGTGCATTTGTCCTGAATGCTCAAGATTGTCTTTAAAGGTGTTCCGCTTGTCACCTACTGAAGTGCTGTTGAATGACAGCCCTCATTTATTTGTTGTTCCTTCATTCCTATGAAATTAACCTTTTTAAAATTATATCCGCAGCTTCTGGTTTTAGGTTTCTCTGAATCCCAGTTCATATTGAACTTGATGGTTCTGTGATCACTGTCCCCAAGGATCCATGATGTTCATTTTCTGTACATTGTGAAGATCATTTTCAAAAATGAAGATTATCCTTTATGGTCTCTGATGCACTAGGTTAAGAAATAGTCATGCATTACAGTTAGCAACTTTGACTTTAAGCCACTTGTGTATTCCCAAATTAATATTGGATTGATTGTCTCCCTGTAAAATAACTTGCATGTTCTCACATACCTTTCCTGTCTCTTCAGAGAGAAAACTCATCTTCCATGTTTCTTCCTGTTAGCTTGATTTTTAATTTAAAGATGTCTTAAGTGGTGCATTTTGTAGCTTTCTACTGCCCACGGGGACAACTTATTTTATCTTCCAAGTGTCCCTGTAACCTGGCTGCAGCACCTGCTTTTCTGTCCATGCTAACTTTCCTGAACACTGCATATTGAAAGTTGTACTCATTCCCATCCTCTTGATTTAGTTTCTTATGATCCTGTTGCATTGTCCTTATTGCTACAACAATCTCCAAATCCACCATTGTATTTAAAATGAACTCTTAAATGCAGTGCATTGATCAGAGACTTTGTTTAGTGACATGACACTTGAAAAGGCTGGTGTAGAGTTGTTAGAGATCCAGCTTTTACAGGTGATCAGATTGGAACCTGCAGGGTAGCCCCTCCCTTCCTCTTTCCTCTCCCATTTTGTGAAAAAATGAAAATATATCAAAACAATTTATCAACCTGGAAGATTTATTTTAAATGGGGATGAATATACATTATCATAGAACCAATTTAAAAACAACAATTTTTATTTATTTAGGGCCTTTAATATAGTAAAATGTCCCAAGGTGCTTCACAAGAGCATTATCAAACAAAATTTAACACTGAGCCACATAAGGAGATACAAGGGCAATGGCCAAAAGCTTGGTCAAAGATGTACGTTTTAAGAGTGGCTTGAGCAGTAAAGAGGCAGAGAGGATCAGGGAAGGAATTCCAAAGCTTAGGGTCTTGGCAGCAGAAGGCACGGCCGCCACTGGTGGAGCGATTAAAATCCAGGATGCTCAAGAGGCTAGAATTGGAGGAGTGCAGATATCTCAGAGGGTTGTAGGGCTGGAGGAGACGATAGAGATAGGGAAGGGTCAGGCCATGGAGGGATTTGAAAACCAGGAGGAGAATTTTAAAATCAAGCTGTTGCTTAATGAGAAACATTGAAGGTCGGCGAGCACAGGGTGATAGATGGATGAACCTAGTGCTAGTTAGGATAGGGGCAGCAGAGGTTTGGCCAACCTCAAGTTTGCAGTGTGTGGAAGGTGGGAATCAGCCAGGAGTGTGTTATAACAGTCAAGTCTAGAGGTAATAAAGGCATGGATGAGGTTTTCATCAGATGAGCTGAGGTGGAGTCAGGCAATGGATGGAGTTGGTGGCTAGGGAACAGAATTTGTGGTGGGGACCGAAGACAATAGCTTCAATCTTCCCATATTTAGTTGGGAGGATCTTTCTGCTCATCCAGTACTGGATGTTGGACAAGCAGACTGACAAGTTAGACAGTGAGGGGGTTGAGAGAGGTGGTGATGAGGTAGAGTTGGGTTTCGTCGGTGTACATATGGGGAATGATGCTGTGTTTTCAGATGATGTTGAGGGGCAGCAGGATAGAAATAGTATGGATCCTTGGAGAAAACCAAAAGTTATGGTGCAGGAGAGGCAAGAGAAGCCATTGTAGGGACTTCTCTGCCAACAGCTGGATAGATAAGAATACAACCAGGCAAGTGTAGTCCCACCCAGCTGGATGTTGGAGAGCTATTGGAGGACAATGATGTGGTTAACAGTGTCAAAGTCTGCAGACAGGTAGAGTCAAGTGAGGAAGATTGTTTAGCATTATCACTATCACATAGCATGTCATTTATGATTTTGATAGCCATTTTGGTGCTATGGTGGTGTGGAAACCTGATTGGAGTGATTCAAAATGGAATTCTGGGCACTAGTTTTGGAGGTGTCGCCACATTCAAGGACTTTGAGAAGAAAAGAAGGTTGGAGATGGAGAGTGGAGGAGATGGGTTTAAGATGATGATTTGCAGTAGAGAAGCTGGGGGTTGCATTTCCATTCCAGGATGATCCTGGAATTGTCAGCAGTTTTAGAAGGTGAGAGCAGGATCCGATGGTGTTTCTTGGTCCAGCCAGATGTCATAACTGTTCAAGTCTGTGTCTCTTGGACTCGAGGGAGCGGAGATGAAGGCTGTACCGAGGGGAGCAGTCAGAGTGAGAATGTAATGGTTTTACAGGGGACTAGAGCATCACAGGTGAGGGTGTAGTTGATCAGATCGGTAGCTGCAGGAATGTCGAGGTGAGTGGGAGGGTCAAAGGTTAGACAGTTGGAATTTTGAAAGTGCAGTTGTAAGTGAATTGGGAAAGGTTTTTTTCCAGGGTTGGACATACAAGGGAGATGGGTTGGGAGGGGGAATATAGATGGAGTCCGATACAAATTAGTGATCAGAGAGGGTGTTATCTGTGATTAACGCGATATATGTAGCGAGGCCACGTGAGATGGCAAGGTCAAGCAGAGGCTGAGGGAGGAAACTAGTGAAGATATTTTAGTGAACATTTTTATGGTACTTGGGTGGTATAGAGAGCGAGGATTTTAAGTGAGAGGGGTGGAATAAGGTAAGATGCTGAGAACCAACACCGCAAACTCAATACTACAAAAAGCCGGGAGGAGTATAGGAAATGGAGGGGTGAAATCAAAAAGGAAATTAGGAAAGCAAAGAGAGGGCATGAAAGAATATTGGCAAGCAAAATCAAGGTGAACCCAAAGATATTTTATCAATATATTAAGAGTAAGAGGATGACTAAGGAGAGAGTAGGGGGGCCCATAAAAGACCAAAAAGGTAACCTATGTGTACAAGCGGAATATATTGATATGGTTCTTAATGAATACTTTGCGTCAGTCTTCACAAAAGAGGGGGACGATGCAAATATTGTGGTTAAGGAGAAGGAGTGTGAAGTATTGGATGTGATAAACATAGGGAGAGAGGAAGTATTAGAACATTACAGCGCAGTACAGGCCCTTCGGCCCTCGATGTTGCGCCGACCTGTGAAACCATCTGACCTACACTATTCCATTTTCATCCATATGTCTATCCAATGACCACTTAAATGCCCTTAAAGTTGGCGAGTCTACTACTGTTGCAGGCAGGGCGTTCCATGCCCCTACTACTCTCTGAGTAAAGAAACTACCTCTGCCATCTGTCCTATATCTATCACCCCTCAACTTAAAGCTATGTCCCCTCATGTTTGCCATCGCCATCAGAGGAAAAAGACTCTCACTATCCACCCTATCTAACCCTCTGATTATCTTATATGTCTCCATTAAGTCACCTCTCCTCCTCCTTCTCTCCAACGAAAACAACCTCAAGTCCCTCAGCCTTTCCTCGTAAGACCTTCCCTCCATACCAGGCAACATCCTAGTAAATCTCCTCTGCACCCTTTCCAAAGCTTCCACATCCTTCCTATAATGCGGTGACCAGAACTGCACGCAATACTCCAGGTGCGGTCTCACCAGAGTTTTGTACAGCTGCAGCATGACCTCGTGGCTCCGAAACTCGATCCCCCTACTAATAAAAGCTAACACACCATATGCCTTCTTAACTGCCCTATTAACCTGGGTAGCAACTTTCAGGGATTTATGTACCTGGACACCAAGATCTATCTGTTCATCTGCACTACCAAGAATCTTCCCATGAGCCCAGTACTCTGCATTCCTGTTACTCCTTCCAAAGTGAATCACCTCACATTTTTCCGCATTAAACTCCATTTGCCATCTCTCAGCCCAGCTCTGCAGCCTATCTATGTCCCTCTGTACCCTACAACATCCTTCGGCACTATCCACAACTCCACCGACCTTCGTGTCATCCGCAAATTTACTAACCCACCCTTCTACACCCTTTTCCAGGTCATTTATAAAAATGACAAACAGCAGTGGCCCCAAAACAGATCCTTGCGGTACACCACTAGTAACTAAACTCCAGGATGAACATTTGCCATCAACCACCACCTTCTGTCTTCTTTCAGCTAGCCAATTTCTGATCCAAAGCTCTAAATCACCTTCAACCCCATACTTCCGTATTTTCTGCAATAGCCTACCGTGGGGAACCTTATCAAACGCCTTACTGAAATCCATATACACCACATCCACTGCTTTACCCTCATCCACCTGTTTGGTCACCTTCTCGAAAAACTCAATAAGGTTTGTGAGGCACGACCTACCCTTCACAAAACCGTGCTGACTATCGCTAATGAACTTATTCTTTTCAAGATGATTATAAATCCTGTCTCTTATAACCTTTTCCAACATTTTACCCACAACCGAAGTAAGGCTCACAGGTCTATAATTACCAGGGCTGTCTCTACTCCCCTTCTTGAACAAGGGGACAACATTTGCTATCCTCCAGTCTTCCGGCACTATTCCTGTCGACAATGACGACATAAAGATCAAGGACAAAGGCTCTGCAATCTCCTCCCTGACTTCCCAGAGAATCCTAGGATAAATCCCATCTGGCCCAGGGGACTTATCTATTTTCATACTTTCCAAAATTGCTAACACCTCCTCCTTGTGAACCTCAATCACATCTCGCCTCGTAGTCTGAATCTCAGTATTCTCCTCGACAACATTTTCTTTCTCTACTGTAAATACTGACGAAAAATATTCATTTAACGCTTCCCCTATCTCCTCTGATTCCACACACAACTTCCCACTACTATCCTTGATTGGCCCTAATCTAACTCTAGTCATTCTTTTATTCCTGATATACCTATAGAAAGCCTTAGGGTTTTCCTTGATCCTATCCGCCAATGACTTCTCGTGTCCTCTCCTTGCTCTTCTTAGCTCTCCCTTTAGATCCTTCCTGGCTAGCTTGTAACTCTCAAGCGCCCTAACTGAGCCTTCACGTCTCATCCTAACATAAGCCGCCTTCTTCCTCTTGACAAGCGCTTCAACTTCTTTAGTAAACCACGGCTCCCTCGCTCGACAACTTCCTCCCTGCCTGACAGGCACATACTTATCAAGGACACGCAGTAGCTGCTCCTTGAATAAGCTCCACATTTCGATTGTTCCCATCCCCTGCAGTTTCCTTCCCCATCCTACGCATCCTAAATCTTGCCTAATCGCATCATAATTTCCTTTCCCCCAGCTATAATTCTTGCCCTGCGGTATATACCTGTCCCTGCCCATCGCTAAGGTAAACCTAACCGAATTGTGATCACTAGCACCAAAGTGCTCACCTACATCTAAATCTAACACCTGGCCGGGTTCATTACCCAGTACCAAATCCAATGTGGCATCGCCCCTGGTTGGCCTGTCTGCATACTGTGTCAGAAAACCCTCCTGCACACACTGGACAAAAACTGACCCATCGAAAGTACTCGAACTATCGTATTTCCAGTCGATATTTGGAAAGTTAAGTTACTAATGGGGTTAGCATCCTTGAAAGTTGATAAATCGCCAGGGCCGGATGAAGTGTATCCCAGACTGTTAAGAGAAGCAAGAGAGGAAATAGCAGAGGGTCTGACGATTATTTTCCAGTCCTCACTGGATACAGGTGTGGTGCCAGAGGATTGGAGAATTGCTAATGTCGTAACTCTGTTTAAAAAGTTAGCGAAGGATAGACCGAATAATTACACGCCAGTCAGTCTAACATCAGTAGTGGGCAAATTATTGGAATCTATTCTGAGAGACAGGATAAACTGTCACTTAGAAAGGCACAGGTTAATCAAGGCTAGTCAGCATGGATTTTTTAAGGGGAGATCCTGTTTGACCAACTTGATCGAATTTTTTGAAGAAGTAACAAGGAAGATAGATGAGGGTAGTGCAGTTGATGTGGTCTACATGGGCTTTAGCAAGGCTTTTGACAAGGTGCCACATGGCAGACTGGTTTAAAAAAATAAAATCCCATGGGATCCAGGGAAATGCAGTAAGGTGGATACAAAATTGGCTCAGTGGCAGGAAACAAAGGGTAATTGACGGCTGTTTTAGCGACTGGAGGGCTGTTTCCAGTGGCATTCTGCAGGGCTCAGTACTGGGTCCCCTGCTTTTTGTGGTGTGTATTAACAATCTGGATGTAAATGTAGGGGGCATGAGCAAGAAGTTTGCGGATGACACAAAGATTGGCTGTGTGGTAGATAGCGAGGAGGATAGCTGTAGGCTGCAGGAAGATATTGATGGACTGGTCAGATGGGAAGAAAAGTGGCAAATGGAATTCACCTGGAGAAGTGTGAGGTGATGCATTTGGAGAGGTCAAACAAGGCAAAGGAATACACGATTAATGGGAAAATACTGAGAAGTGTAGAGGAATTGAGGGACCTTGGAGTGAATGTCCACAGATCTCTGAAGGTAGCAGGACCGGTCGATAAGGTGGTTAAGAAGGCATATGGAATCCTTTCCTTTATTCGCTGAGGTATAGAATACAAGAGCCAGGGAGGTTATACTGGAACTGTATAACTTATTGGTCAGGCCACAACTTGAGTACTGTGTACAGTTCTGGTCATCTCATTACAGACAGGATGTAATTACACTAGGGAGGGTACAGAGGAAATTTACGAGGATGTTGCCAGGACTGGAAAAATGCAGCTATGATGAAAGATTGGATAGGCTGGGGTTGTTCTCCTTGGAACAGAGAAGGCTGAGGGGAAATCTGATTGAAGTGTGCAAAATTTTGAGGGGCCTGGATAGAGTGGAGATGAAGGGTCTATTCACCTGAGCAGAGACAAGGGGGCATAGATTTAAAGTGATTGGTAGAAAAATTAGAGGGGAGATGAGGAAAATCTTTTTCAACTCATTGCCTGAAAGGGTAATTGAGGCAGAAACCCTCAACGCATTCAAAAGGAGTCTGGATATGCACCTCAAGTGCCATAATCTGCAGGGCTACGGACCAAATGCTGGAAGGTGGGATTAGAATAGGTGGATGGTTTTTCAGCCGGCACAGACACGATCGACCAAGTGGCCTCTTTCTATGCCTTAAACTTTCTATGATACCATGCTCAAAAGAGGAGAAAGTGCCAGAGAAGTAGGGGGACAGACCAAGGTGTGATTTGGTGGTGCGAACCACACGGCCACTGTGATGATCTTGGTGGGGCAAGTGGTGAAGTGTATAAGCAGGAAGGAGAGACTTCATTTAGGGGGAAGGTGTCAGCACCCCTCAGCCAGGTTTCTGTCAAGGCCATGATGTCATGCAAAATGTCAGCTGTGACTCAGTTGGTAGCACACTGAGTCAGATTGTGTGTTCAAGTCCCGCTCCAGAGACTTGAGCACTACAGTACTGGAGGGCGTGAGTGCTATACTGTCGGAGATACTGTCTTTCAATCGATATGTTAAATTGAGATCCCTTTACTCTCTCAGCTGGACATGAAAGATTGCATGACTCTATTTCAAAGCAGAGTAGTGAACTTATGTCTCTGTTCTGGCCAATATTCGTCCCTGAATCACTCAACATCACTAAAACAGGTAATCTGGTTATCATCACATGTCTGGGAGCCTGCTGTGAGAAAATTTGATGCTGTGTTTCTTGCATTACATTGACTATGGGATGGAGTTGCGCTGGGAGTCCTCAACATCGACTCCGGACCCCATGAAGTCTCATGGCATCAGGCCAAATATGGGCAAGGTAACCTCCTACTGATTACCACCTACTGCCCTCCCTCACCTGATGAGTCAGTACTCCTCCATGTTGAACGCCACTTGGAGGAAGCGCTGAGGGTGGCAAGGACACATAATGTACTCTGGGTGGGGGACTTCAATGTCCATCACCAAGAGTGGCTCAGTAGCACCAATACTGACTGAGCTGGCTGAGTACTGAAGGGCATAGCTGCTAGACTGGGTCTACGGCAGGTGGTGGGGGAACCAACACGAGAGAAAAACATACTTTACCTTATCCTTACCAATCTACCTGCCGCAGATGCTTCTGTCCATGGCTGTATTGGTAGGAGTGACCACCGCACAGTCCTTGTGGAGACGATGTCCCGCCTTCACATTGAGGATACCGTCCATCGTGATGTGTGCACTATCACCGTGCTAAATGGGATAGATTTCGAACAGATTTAGCAATGCAAAACTGGACTTTCTTAAGGCACTGTGGGCCATCAGCAGCAGCAGAATTGTACTCAACCACAATCTGTAACCTCATGGCCCGGCATAAACCCCACTCTACCATTACCATCAAGCCAGGAGACCAACCCTGGTTCAGTGAAGAGTGCAGGAGCAGCACCAGGCATACCTCAAAATGAGGTGTCAACCTGGTGAAGCTACAACACAGGACTATCTGCGTGGCAAATTCCGTAAGCAACATGCAATAGACAGAGCTAAGCGATCCCATAACCAACGGATCAGCTTTAAGCTTTGCAGTCCTGCCACATCCAGCCGTGAATGGTGGTGGACAATTAAACTAACTGGAGGAGGTGGCTCCACAAATGTCCCCATCTGCCATGATGGGGGAGCCCAGAACATCAGTGCGAAAGATAAGGCTGACGCATTTGCAGCAATCTTCAGCCAGAAGTGCCGAGTTGATGATGCATCTCGGCCTCCTCCTGAAGTCCCCAGCATCACAGATGCCAGACTTCAGCCAACTCGATTCACTCCGCGTGATATAAAGAAACGACTGAAGGCACTGGATACTGCAAAGGCTATGGGTCCTAACAATATTCCGGCAATAGTACAGAAGACCTGTGCTCCAGAACCTGCTGTGCCCCTAGCCAAGCTGTTCCAGTACAGCTACAACACTGGCATCTACCCTGCAATATGGAAAATTGCTTGTACACAAAAAACAGGACAAGTCCAACCCGGCCAATGACCGCCCCATCAGCTTCTCAATCATCAGTAAAGTGATGGAAGGTGTCATCAACAGTGCCATCAAGCAGCACTTGCTTAGCAATAACGTGCTCAGTGACACTCAGTTTGGGTTCCGCCAGGGCCACTCAGCTCCTGACCTCATTACAGCCGTGATTCAAACATGGAAAAAGAAGCTGAACTCAAGAGGTGAAAGTGACTGCCCTTGACATTAAGGCAGCATTTGACCGAGTATGGCGTCAAGGAGCCCTAGCAAAACTGAGGTCAATGGGAACCGTTTCTGGGGAAGGTGGGACCTGTACAAAAGGGACAGTCTACATCTGAACCAGAGGGGGACTAACATCCTTGCTGGCAGGTTTGCTAGTGCGGTTGGGAGGAGTTTAAACTAATTTGGCAGGGGGAGGGGACACAGACTCCTAGCAGAATAGGGGCACAGCTAAACACAGGAAAGCAAACAAGTCAGAGGGAATACAGCGGAAGTAAGTTTCAAGGGAGTAAGACCAGGATGGATGGCCTCTACTTTAATGCCAGGAGTATTACAGGTAAAACGGATGAGTTAAGGGCAAGGATTGACACATGGAATTATGATTTTTTTTTATAGAGATACAGCACTGAAACAGGCCCTTCGGCCCACCGAGTCTGTGCCGACCATCAACCACCCATTTATACTAATCCTACACTAATCCCATATTCCTACCACATCCCCACCTGTCCCTATATTCCCCTACCACCTACCTATACTAGGGGCAATTTACAATGGCCAATTTACCTATCAACCTGCAAGTCTTTGGCTGTGGGAGGAAACCGGAGCACCCGGAGGAAACCCACGCAGACACAGAGAGAACTTGCAAACTCCGCATAGGCAGTACCCAGAATTGAACCCGGGTCGCCGGAGCTGTGAGGCTGCGGTGCTAACCACTGCGCCACTGTGCCGCCCATCACGGAGACATGGTTTAGGGATGGGCAAGATTGGCAGCTCAATATCCCGGGACATAGAATCTTCAGGCGAGACAGAGGAGGGAGTAAAAGAGGAGGGGGCATTGCAATATTAGTTAAGGAGTCAGTTACTGGAGTAAGGAGAGATGATATCTTGGAGGGGGCATCAAATGAAGCTTCATGGGTAGAGTTTAGGAATAAAAAAGGGACAGCCACATTGCTAGGTGTTTATTATAGACCCCCAGATAGTCAGCAGGAAATTGAGGAGCAAATATGTGTGCAATTCGCAGAGGTGTGTAAAAATAATAGGGTAATTATATTAGGTGATTTCAACTTTCCCAACATTAATTGGGATAGTCATCGTGTTAAGGGCTGAGATGGAGTGGAGTTCTTAAAATGTATACAGGAGAGCTTTTTAGCTCAATATGTAGAGGATCCAACTAGGGAGGGTGCAGTGCTGGACCTAATTCTGGGGAATGAAGCCGGACAGGTGGTTGATGTGTTGGTGGGGGAGCATTTTGATGATAGCGACTACAACATGGTACAATTTAAGCTTGTTATGGAGAAAGAAATAGACAAGTTGCAAAAGAAGGTTTTGGATTGGGGGAGAGCGAATTTTAGTAAAATAAGGCAGGTTCTGGCCAAGGTAGACTGGAAAGAGTTAATTGTCGGGAAATCTACAGATAAGCAGTGGGGGGCATTCAAAAAGGAAATGGGGAGGGTACAGGCCCAGCATGTTCCTTCCAGGGTATCAGGTAGGAGCAACAAGCCCAGAGAACCATGGATGACCAGAAACATTCAGGGTACGATGAGAAGGAAAAGAGAGGCTTTTAGCAAATACAAGGAGAGCAAATCAGCGGAAGCATTAGTGGAGTACAGGAAGTGTAGGATGGAGCTTAAGAAAGCAATTAGGAGAGCAAAGAGGGGACATGAGAAAGCTCTGGTTGGTAAAAGTAGGGAAAATCCCAAGATATTCTATAAGTATATCAATGGGAAGAGGATAACCAGGGAAAGAGTAGGACCCATTAGGAACCAAAGGGGAAATCTGTGGGTGGAGCCAGAGGACATTGTTGGATGTTGAATGAATACTTCACATCTGTCTTCAGCCAAGAGAATGAGGATGTAGATATGGAACTTAGAGAGAGAGACTGTGAGGTTCTTGAGCAAATTGTCATAGGGAGTGACAAGGTATTGGAGGTTTTGGCAGGCTTGAAAGTAGACAAATCTCCAGGTCTGGACGATTTGTGTCCCAGGATGCTGTGGGAGGCGAGGGTGGAGATTGCAGAGGCCCTGACCTTGATTCCTCTCTGGCCACGGGGGAGGTGCCAGAGGACTGGAGAACAGCTAATGTGGTCCCACTATTTAAGAAAAAGATAAGCCAGGGAACTATAGACCAGTGAGTCTCACGTCAGTGGTAGGGAAATTTTTTTTATTATTTTTTTTATTTTTGAGATACAGCACTGAAACAGGCCCTTCGGCCCACCGAGACTGTGCCGACCAACAACCACCCATTTTATACTAACCCTACAGTAATCCCATATGCCCTACCACCTACCTAAACTAGGGGCAATTTATAACAGCCAATTTACATATCACCTGCAAGTCTTTGGCAGTGGGAGGAAACCGGAGCACCCGGAGGAAACCCACGCAGACACAGAGAGAACTTGCAAACTCCGCATAGGCAGTACCCAGAATTGAACCCGGGTCCCTGGAGCTGTGAGGCTGCGGTGCTAACCACTGCGCCACTGTGCACTATTGGAGAAAACTCTGAAGGAGAGAATCTATCTCCACTTGGAGAGGCAAAATTTGATTAGGAATAGTCAGCATGGCTTTGTCAGAGGGAGGTCATGCCTAACAAATTGGATTGAATTTTTTGAGCATGTGACCAGGTGTGTAGATGAGTGTAGTGCAGTTGATGTAGTTTACATGGATTTCAGCAAAGCCTTTGACAAGTTACCACATGGGAGACTTATCAAGAAAGCAAATGTACATGGGATACAGGGTAACTTGATAAGGTGGATTCAAAATTGGCTTAGCTGTAGGAGACAGAGAGTGATGACAGACGGCTGTTTTAGTGACTGGAAGTCAGTGTCCAGTGGCGTACCACAGGGATCTGTGCTGGGTCCCCTATTGTTTGTCATTTATATAAACGACATAGATGATTATGTGGGGGGTAGGATCAGTAAGTTCGCGGATGACACCAAGATTGGCCGAGTGGTTAACAGTGAGGTTGAGTGTCTTGGGTTACAGGAAGATATGGTTAAATGGGCAGAAAGGTGGCAGATGGAATTTAACCCTGACAAGTGTGAGGCGATACACTTTGGAAGGAGTAATGTGACATTAAAGTATTCAATGAATGGCCTGACACTGGGAAGTTCCGATGAACAAAGGGACCTTGGCGTGTTTGTCCATAGATCTCTGAAGGCAGAAGGGCAGGGTAATAGGGTGGTGAAAAAGGCATATGGGACACTGGCCTTTATCAGTCAAGACATAGATTACAAAAGCAGGGAGGTCATGTTGGCGTTGTATCAAACTTTGGTAAGGCCACAGCTGGAGTACTGTGTGCAATTCTGGTCGCCACATAATAGGAAGGATGTGATTGCACTGGAGGGGGTGCAGAGGCAATTCACCAGGATGGTGCCTGGGATGGAACATTTAAGCTATGAAGAGAGGTTGGATCGGCTTGGGTTGTTTTCGCTGGAGTAGAGAAGACTGAGGGGTGACCTGATCGAGGTGGACAAGATTGAGGGGCATGGACAGGGTGGATAGGGAGCAGCTGTTCCCCTTACTTGAGGGGTCAGTTACAAGGGGACACAAGTTAAAGGTGAGGGGCAGGAGGTTTCAGGGGGATTTGAGGAAGAACTTTTTTACCCAGAGGGTGGTGATGGGCTGGAATGCACTGCCTGGGAGGGTGGTAGAGGTGGGTTGCCTCACATCCTTTAAAAAGTACCTGGATGACCACTTGGCACGTCATAACATTCAAGGCTATGGGCCAAGTGCTGGCAAATGGGATTAGGTAGACAGGTCAGGTGTCTTTAATGCATCGGTGCAGACTCGATGGGCCGAAGGCCCTCTTCTGCAATGTGTTGTTCTGTGAATCGGGGGAAAACCCTCCGCTGTTTGGAGTCACACCTAGCGCAAAGGAAGATGGTTGTGGTTGTTGGAGGTCAATCATCTGAGCTCCTGGACATCACTGCAGGAGTTCCTCAGGGTTGTGTCCAAGGCCCAACCTTCTTCAGCCGCTTCATCAATGACCTTCCTTCAATCATAAGCTCAGAAGTGGGGATGTTCGCTGCTGATTGCACAATGTTCAGCACCATTCGTGACTCCTCAGATACTGAAGCAGTCCGTGTAGAAATGCAGCAAGACTTGGACAATATCCAGGCTTGGGCTGATAAGTGGCAAGTAACATTCACGTCACACAAGTGACAGGCAATGACCATCTCCAACAAGAGAGAATCTAACCATCTCCCCTTGGCATTCAATGGCATTACCATCGCTGAATCCCCCACTATCAACATCCTGGGGGGTTACCATTGGCCAGAAACTGAACTGGAGTAGCCATATAAATACTGTGGCTACAAGAGCAGGTCAGAGGCTAGGAATCCTGAGGCGAGTAACTCACCTCCTGACTCCCCAAAGCCTGTCCACCATCTCCAAGGCACAAGTCAGGAGTGTGATGTAATACTCTCCACTTGCCTGGATGGGTGCAGCTCCAACAACACTTAAGAAGCTCAACACCATCCAGGGCAAAGCAGCCCGCTTGATTGGTACCTCATCCACAAACATTCATTCCCTCCAATGGCAGCAGTGTCTACTATCTGCAAGATGCACTGCAGCAACGCACCAAGGCTCCTTAGACAGCACCTTCCAAACCTGCGACCTCTACCAACTAGAAGGACAAGGGCAGCAACTGCATGGGAACACCACCATCTGCAAGTTCCCCTCAAGTCTCACACAATCCTGACTTGGAACTATATCGCCGTTCCTTCACTGTCTCTGGGTCAAACTCCTGGAACTCCGTTCCTAACAGCACTGTGGGTGTACCTACCCCACATGGACTGCAGCGGTTCAAGATGGCAGCTCACCACCACCTTCTCGAGGGCAATTAAGGATTGGCAATAAATGCTGGCCTGGCTAGTGACACCCACATCCCATGAATGAATGGTGAAAAATAAATTACACTTCAAAAGTACTTAATTGGTTGTAAAGCACTTTGGGACGTCCTGAGCTTATGAGCGCAATATCAATGCAAGTCTTTTCTTTTGGATGATGAAAAGAAAAGCTCATAGATGGTAAGGGCTTTGTGCACAAGTGCCTGGACATTCTGGAGGGAGATGCATAGTGGGGCAGTGATGGCTGATCCATTGGTAGAGTCCACAGGGTCAGCAATGGGAGGAATGAATTGGACAGAAAAGAGTAGCCTCCATCAGGTACGCTGAGTGAAATTCGAATGTGGCTGCTGGCGTTGCTGTTCATACGGAGGCGGCGGTGAGTGCCTCATTGGACTCTTTAGAGTATATGAGGAGAGGAACGGGGGAAGCTTTAGGCTTATTTAAGAGGGAATCAAGCTTGGGACTGTGGCAGGAGAGTAGGAAGGTTAAAGAGTAGCTGAAAGTGGAGGAATGAAAGGATGCATGACGACAGAAGAAAGGGCACCAGGAGGAGTCAAGAGAAAAAAGCTTTTAAAAAATGTGGGCAGGAGAAAGTGGAAATGGAAGTAATGGTCTTGGGTCTGGAGTGACAGCCAAAATGCATGCATGAATGGACACGGAAAACTCAAGTTACATAAGCTTGGTTATGTAGCGATTATTAGGATGCATATATTCTGGTAGTGAACGGGGAGAGAGAGGAGACTGCAGTAGGAAGCCTAATAAGAAGTTCATATAAGAGTGTGGTGGTGTATTTTTTAACTCTGGTGTAAGATTATATTTGTATGTGTTTCTGCTAATGACTTCATGAGACTTTGTAGTGGTGCACGATTGGTTCATGTGATACCTTCAGTGAGATGGGATACAGTGTCCTCAGCAGATAATGAGTACTTAATGAGAAATTGGTGCTATTTAGGCAAGGCACAAAGCTTCAATTTGTGAAAGGAATAACTAACTATCTTTTGGATTACTGGCTGGTCGGGGAAATTTCTACCTCTGAGCCAACCTTTTTTTTCACTGCTGAATCAAACAATAACTTTACAGTGGTAAAAGCATTCAAGCATCAAGGACAAGCTTTATTACTAGAATATTACCTCATTTATTTTTAAAAACCTTTTAATTCTGTTTTCTCTGTGACTCCTCGTGTTCTGCCTTATTTCTAATTTAATTTCTAATTTTATTCTTTCTACCTTCCGTTTCTGAATTTAAAAGTAATTTAAAAATCTGTTATTTAACCTTTTTTCTTCCTCCTTGCTCCTGCCATCTGCTTTGGAAATAGCAAACTGGAAATAATGCTTTATGCTTGCTACAACCAACTGTAGAATGTAAAATGGAGGAGTTTTTTGTAGCCCTTCCAGGTGGATGCCTAATTCTATGTATATTTACGTTTTGGCCCTCAGTGGTGCCCTTTAAGGCTCGAAAGGCTGTTGCATTGATTTTTAATTCAACAATCTCTTGCCTGTATCTTATAGGTAGACATTCCATGGCTGCTTGGACAGCACTTTGTGGTACATTCGGAGCTTTAGCCATTAAGGATCATACAATGAAATTACACTTTTTCAAGAAATAGATGGTTGCTTCAAAGCTATATATTCATACATTGCCAGGTAAAATAAATTGTTTGTCTGCTGATAATATAATGGGTTTTCAATTCTTTGTGGAGGGAAGCCTGTTTTGCAAAACCTGCCATGCAAGGAGTTTCTAGAATTACTACCTAAAAAAAAAAAGGAACTGCTGGAAATCTGAAACCAAATTATAAAATGCAGGAGCCACTCCACAGATCAAGTATTGTCTGGAGATAATAAACCAGCTTGTGTTTCTGGTGCGAGCACTGCTTGGAGGGCCTGGAACACTAGCTGATCTGCTCTTTGTGCAGTTGCAGTTGTTATGACTGAGGAGGGAGGAGTGCACTTTTAATTCAGTCCCACTTCTTCACGGGTCACTACATATATTTAAATTTTCCCACTTACTGAAACAGTCAATCAGAAACTCTATTTTTCCCGAGAAAAAAAACACAGCAACCAGGTTGCTTTCATAAACAAAAATTATCCGTTTATTATACCTCAAGTCTTAACCAATAATAAAGTAAACACACACGCGAATTGAAATATTAAAGCCCCTTATTTTATCCTAGCCCTCACACACGGAGATGCACAAGCACACACATACACAACTGGTTAACTAGGGAAAAAAAGGGATTTTTGTTCACAGCTGTTACAAAGAAATAGAAGGAATTAAAAAGAACTGAGACGGAAGAGAAGAAAGTCATTTGTTTTGGCGAGGAGACACGAAGACACAATAGGTGGCTGCCACGAGAAAGCTTCCCAGAACAGTTCTTTCCAGGAGATGTTGATGAACAGTCTGGCTAGGCTTTCGAGATGCAGCTACAGAAGGCTTCACATAGGTCTTAAATCAGGTGTGCAGCAACAAAGGTTTCAATTCTCATGCATTCGCTGCAAAGTTCCTTCAAAGATGCAGAATTTCTTCAAATGCAGGAGGCAACAGTACAACTTGATACAGGATTTGCTTTTCAAGAGAGAGATAAGCAGGGTCTTCTATTTTCCTGGCAGGTCAGTAAGCAGACTTCTTTCTGTTCTTGGCCGAACCCCCATTGGCTTTTTTAACAGTTAAAAATGAAACAGTAACCTTTCCAGACACAAGTCGTATGATAACCAAAAATCTTGGTTTGTCATTCCCTTGTAAACACCCTTTTCAGAGTCACAAGCACAAACCCGCTGCTGGATTATTTGCAAACAGAAATATTTGTTTACTGGTCAACCTTCTGTTGACCTTCCTTTTAAGAAAAACACTCAAAGTTCAGCTTCTTCAAGATTCCAGATGAATCAGTGTCCATAATCCAACCATAATTTCTTAAAACATATTGTACAAAGTAAAATAGAAGTGCTCCCGTAACACAGTGAATGGACCAGCTAACATTCTGGGTTCAAGCAGAGCTCACACCCAAAACATTAGCTGGTTTATTCTCTCCACAGGTGATCTCCACGTGTTTCCAGCATTTTCTGTTTTGGTTTTGGAAAGATTATTTTAACTTTGCTGAATATTAGATCTAAGACTCCAAAGGTTGTAATAATACCCTCCATAATCTGTTATACTAAATTCATTTTCATCTTACAGTTGTACTGCTCAATGTAAGCGAGTTTGTTACTTAGATTAGTGCATTTTCCCATTTTTATTAATGGTATGAGTACATTGCAGTCGAGGTTCCTTTTTACTATGCCAATACTGTACCTTGACTCTTCGTACACTCTGTTGCATCAGCATGAAATTTCCTTCCATTTCCAACATATGCAAACTTTGTGGCATTTCTCAGTTATAACAGTGTTGTTTTTTGCTGAAAAATGTACACTTGATTAGATTGAGATTATTAAGGCTCCATTCACTTGTCTTTTTGAGCACTATGTTTGAGAACTTAGATTTATGTCCTTTCTCTGAGATGGGTTAAAACCCTAAAATTGATCTACTTTACTCAGTCCAATTTCTACTCCAAAGCATTGATGTCAACTCCTCACATTTTTATTTGGGGAGGACCCATGACCCAATGTTTAACGATTTTTGTCAAGATTGAGGTAAATCAGGATATAGTAATTTGGTTATCCCAAATTTGGGCTTTAAAAGCTGTTAAGGTAGGAGGAAGAAAGACTGATGAAAAAGTGGCTATTTCATGTAACTTTTTTCTCTCTCTTTAAAAAAAGATCCACTGTTAAACATAGCGGTTTGGAAGAGGTCTTCCATGTCCTGGAGACGAGCGCCATGAAACTGGCAAAGGCCTACCACCTCAAATGGATAAATCGAGGCAGGGCGATCCAAGCAATTTGCAAATCCTACCAAACTCTCATAATATATTTTTCTGACATGAGTTACAGTGACCATGACATCACGGCAGAAAGCATTCTCCTTAAACTCCAACAACCTCGGTATTATGTTCTCCATTTTAATGTGTATTTTAAATCTGTATGTATTGTTCAAGCTGATTGTTGTGAATGTGGTGCTCAAATTTAACACATAGTGGACAGCAAAGTTCCGATTTTTGTTTCTTGTACTCATTAGTGAAGGTTTACTAATAAGGTTAATTAATCCACTATTTGGGAAAAAGAAATATTTGCATTTATATAATGCCTTTCATGACCTCAGGCGATCTAAAGTGCTTTACAACCAGTGAAGTCCTTTTGAAGTTTAGTCACCGTTGTATTGCACGAAAGTCAGTCGGGAGCTAATTTCCACACAGTAAGCTCCAACAAACAGCAATGTGATCATGCCCAGCTAATCTAGTTTTTAGGCATTGGTTAAGAATTGGCCAGAGCATTAAGGAAAAGTCTTCTGGTTGTCTTCAAATAGTGCAGTGGTATTTTTTACATCCACCTGAGAGGGCAGTGTGATTTAACATCTCATTTGAAAGATGGCACCTCAGATGGTGCAGCACTTCCTCTGGAATGTTGGCCTAGATTTTGTGCTCAAGTTCCTGCTGTGGGATTTGAACCTGCAACCTTCTGACTCAGAGGTGAGTGTGCTGCCACTGAGCCATGGCTGACGCCATGAATTGCACTGCAAGTGCATAGCCCCTTTTTCTAAAATTATTTTTAAAATAAGAGGTTCACGATTACATTTGCTAAGGGAAGAAATTGTTATCCAGTAGCTGTGGTGACCATTTCCTTGTGTTTGTGAAATGTTTTATTTTCTCTCTTTACATTTACAGCATTCTACTTGCCATTTTCTTCTTGAGAGATCTCCTCCACCACTTGGACAATCTATCACTATTTTTTCAGGAGAGATTTGTGAACCCAGTGAGAGTACCTGAAAGGGTTCAAGCCACGATCAATCTCCTTGAGTGCAAGTACCTTGGAAACAATATACTGTGGGAGAGCAGCTTTCTGCTGGGAATACAGTTACTTGAAAGTGGTGCTCTTTCTCGACCTCCTACGGCAAGGAAACCACATGGACCTATACTTCACAAGACAGCAGCTAAAGCTACTGATGAGATAGCTGTCTCTGTTAAAACTCTGGTTAGTAGATTTTAAAAATGATGCCAGTAAGTTAAGAACATAATGTAAGAAGTAGGAGCTGGTGTAGACCATACGGTCCCTTGAGCCTGCTCTGCCATTCAGTACGAACATGGCTGATCTTGGGCTTCAACTCTGCTTTCCTGCTTGCTCCCCATATCCCTTGACTCCCTGAGAGTCTAAAAGTCTGTCTGTCTCAGCCTTAAATATACTCAACGATGGAGCATCACAGCCCTCTGGAGTAAGGAATTTCAAAGGTTCACAACCCTCTGAACAAAGAAATTTCTCCTGATCTCGGTTCTAAATGATGGACCCCTTATCCTAAGAGGGTGACTCCGTATTCTAGGTGCCCCAGTCAGGGGAAATAACTTCTCGGTGTCTACCCTGTCAAGCCCCTACAGAATCTTGTACTTTTCAATGAGGTCACCTCTCATTCTTCTAAACTCCAGAGAGTATAGGCAGAATTTGGGGCAGCGCAGTGGTTAGCACCGCAGCCTCACAGCTCCAGCGACCCTGGTTCGATTCTGGGTACTGCCTGTGCGGAGTTTGCACTGTGATCACGTGGGTTTCCGCCGGGTGCTCTAGTTTCCTCCCACACCCAAAGACTTGTAGGTTGATAGGTAAATTGGCCATTATAAATTGCCCCTAGTATAGGTAGGTGGTAGGGGAATTGAGGGAAGGTGGGGATGTGAGAGGGTAATGGGATTAATATAGGATTCATATAAATGGGTGGTTGATGGTCGGCACAGACTCGGTGGGCCGAAGGGCCTGTTTCAGTGCTGTATCTCTAAATAAATAAATGAAATAAATTTACTCAGCCTGTCGTCATAGGACAACGCTTTCATCCCAAGAACTGATCTAGTGAACCTTTGTACTGCCTACAATGCAAGTAAATTGATCCTTACATATGGAGACCAAACCTGCATACAGTACTCCAGATGTGCACTCACTAAAGCCTTGTGCAATTGTAGCATGACTTCTTTATTTTTGTACTCTATGCTCACCTTGTGTTCCTTGTACGAGTACACCCAAGTCTCTGAACATCAACATTTCGAAGTTTCATGCCTTTTAAAAAAATATTCTGCTGCTTTTCTGTTCTAACGACCAAAGTGAATAACCTCACACTTCCCCACATTATACTCCGTCTGTCACCTTGTTGCCTATTCATTTAATCAGTCTATATCTCTTTGCAGCCTTTGTGTCCTCCTCACAGTTTACATTCCCACCTAACTTTGTATCATCTGCAAAGTTAAGATACATTACTCTGTCTCTGTTGCAGTCATTATTATAGATTGTAAATAGCTGAGGCCCTGGCACTGATGCTTTTGGCATCCCCCCCCCCCCCCCCCCCCCCCCCCAGCACACTCTTTCTCTCTCCCCTCTCCCTCTCCCTCTCTCTCTCTCTCCCCCTCTCTCCTCTCTCCCCCCCTCTCTCTCTCTACCCCCCCTCTCTCTCTACCCCCCCTCTCACTCTACCCCCCTCTCACTCTACCCCCCCTCTCACTCTACCCCCCCTCTCACTCTACCCCCCCCTCTCACTCAACCCCCCCTCTCACTCTACCCCCCTCTCACTCTACCCCCCCTCTCACTCTACCCCCCTCTCACTCTACCCCCCTCTCTCTCTACCCCCCCTCTCTCTCTACCCCCCCCCCTCTCTCTAACCCCCCCCTCTCTCTCTACCCCCCCCTCTCTCTCTACCCCCCCCCTCTCTCCTACCCCCACCCTCTCTCTCTACCCCCCCCTCTCTCTAACCCCCCCCTCTCTCTCTACCCCCCCCTCTCTCTCTACCCCCCCCTCTCTCTCTACCCCCCCCTCTCTCTACCCCCCCCTCTCTCTCTACCCCCCCCCTCTCTCTCTACCCCCCCCTCTCTCTCTACCCCCCCCCTCTCTCTACCCCCCCCTCTCTCTCTACCCCTCCCCCTCTGCTCTACCCCCCCCTCCCTCTCTCACCCCCCCCTCTCTCTCTACCCCCCCCCTCTCTCTCTACCCCCCCTCTCTCTCTACCCCCCCTCTCTCTCTACCCCCCCTCTCTCTCTACCCCCCCCTCTCTCTCTACCCCCCCCTCTCTCTCTACCCCCCCCTCTCTCTCTACCCCCCCTCTTCTACCCCCCCTCTCTCTCTACCCCCCCCTCTCTCTCTACCCCCCCCTCTCTCTCTACCCCCCCTCTCTCTCTACCCCCCCCTCTCTCTCTACCCCCCCCCTCTCTCTCTACCCCCCCCTCTCTCTCTACCCCCCCTCTCTCTCTACCCCCCCCTCTCTCTCTACCCCCCCTCTCTCTCTACCCCCCCCCTCTCTCTCTACCCCCCCCCTCTCTCTCTACCCCCCCCTCTCCTCTACCCCCCCCTCTCTCTCTACCCCCCCTCTCTCTCTACCCCCCCCTCTCTCTCTACCCCCCCCCCTCTCTCTCTACCCCCCCTCTCTCTCTACCCCCCCCCTCTCTCTCTACCCCCCCCTCTCTCTCTACCCCCCCCTCTCTCTCTACCCCCCCCTCTCTCTCTACCCCCCCCTCTCTCTCTACCCCCCCCTCTCTCTCTACCCCCCCTCTCTCTCTACCCCCCCCCTCTCTCTCTACCCCCCCTCTCTCTCTACCCCCCCCCTCTCTCTCTACCCCCCCCCTCTCTCTCTACCCCCCCTCTCTCTCTACCCCCCCTCTCTCTCTACCCCCCCTCTCTCTCTACCCCCCCCTCTCTCTCTACCCCCCCTCTCTCTCTACCCCCCCTCTCTCTCTACCCCCCCCTCTCTCTCTACCCCCCCCTCTCTCTCTACCCCCCCCTCTCTCTCTACCCCCCCCTCTCTCTCTACCCCCCCTCTCTCTCTACCCCCCCTCTCTCTCTACCCCCCTCTCTCTCTACCCCCCTCTCTCTCTACCCCCCCTCTCTCTCTACCCCCCCTCTCTCTCTACCCCCCTCTCTCTCTACCCCCCCTCTCTCTCTACCCCCCCTCTCTCTCTAACCCCCCCCTCTCTCTCTACCCCCCCTCTCTCTCTACCCCCCCTCTCTCTCTACCCCCCCTCTCTCTCTACCCCCCCTCTCTCTCTACCCCCCCTCTCTCTCTACCCCCCCTCTCTCTCTACCCCCCCTCTCTCTCTACCCCCTCTCTCTCCCCCCTCTCTCTCTACCCCCCCTCTCTCTCTACCCCCCCTCTCTCTCTACCCCCCCTCTCTCTCTACCCCCCTCTCTCTCTACCCCCCCTCTCTCTCTACCCCCCCTCTCTCTCTACCCCCCTCTCTCTCTACCCCCCTCTCTCTCTACCCCCCCTCTCTCTCTACCCCCCCTCTCTCTCTACCCCCCTCTCTCTCTACCCCCCCTCTCTCTACCCCCCCTCTCTCTCTACCCCCCCTCTCTCTCTACCCCCCCTCTCT
>NC_090389.1:1182500-1202188 GCF_036365525.1 Heterodontus francisci | reverse complement strand
TAGTTTCTGTATCGCTCTCTCTCTCTCTGGTAGTTTCTGTATCGCTCTCTCTCTCTGGTAGTTTCTGTATCGCTCTCTCTCTCTCTGGTAGTTTCTGTATCGCTCTCTCTCTCTCTGGTAGTTTCTGTATCGCTCTCTCTCTCTCTGGTAGTTTCTGTATCGCTCTCTCTCTCTCTGGTAGTTTCTGTATCGCTCTGTCTCTCTGGTAGTTTCTGTATCGCTCTGTCTCTCTGGTAGTTTCTGTATCGCTCTGTCTCTCTGGTAGTTTCTGTATCGCTCTGTCTCTCTGGTAGTTTCTGTATCGCTCTGTCTCTCTCTCTCTCTGGTAGTTTCTGTATCGCTCTCTCTCTCTCTCTGGTAGTTTCTGTATCGCTCCCTCTCTCTCTCTGGTAGTTTCTGTATCGCTCTCTCTCTCTCTCTCTCTCTGCTAGTTTCTGTATCGCTCTCTCTCTCTCTCTCTGGTAGTTTCTGTATCGCTCGCTCTCTCTCTCTCTCTGGTAGTTTCTGTATCGCTCTCTCTCTCTCTCTGGTAGTTTCTGTATCGCTCTCTCTCTCTGGTAGTTTCTGTATCGCTCTCTCTCTCTGGTAGTTTCTGTATCGCTCTCTCTCTCTCTGGTAGTTTCTGTATCGCTCTCTCTCTCTCTGGTAGTTTCTGTATCGCTCTCTCTCTCTCTGGTAGTTTCTGTATCGCTCTCTCTCTCTCTCTCTCTGGTAGTTTCTGTATCGCTCTCTCTCTCTCTGGTAGTTTCTGTATCGCTCTCTCTCTCTCTGGTAGTTTCTGTATCGCTCTCTCTCTCTCTGGTAGTTTCTGTATCGCTCTCTCTCTCTCTCTGGTAGTTTCTGTCTCGCGCTCTCTCTCTCTGGTAGTTTCTGTATCGCTCTCTCTCTCTCTCTGGTAGTTTCTGTATCGCTCTCTCTCTCTCTGGTAGTTTCTGAATCACTCTCTCTCTCTCTGGTAGTTTCTGTATCGCGCTCTCTCTCTCTGGTAGTTTCTGTATCGCTCTCTCTCTCTCTGGTAGTTTCTGTATCGCTCTCTCTCTCTCTCTCTGGTAGTTTCTGTATCGCTCTCTCTCTCTCTCTCTCTGGTAGTTTCTGTATCGCTCTCTCTCTCTGGTAGTTTCTGTATCGCTCTCTCTCTCTCTGGTAGTTTCTGTATCGCTCTCTCTCTCTCTGGTAGTTTCTGTATCGCTCTCTCTCTCTGGTAGTTTCTGTATCGCGCTCTCTCTCTCTGGTAGTTTCTGTATCGCTCTCTCTCTCTCTGGTAGTTTCTGTATCGCTCTCTCTCTCTCTCTCTGGTAGTTTCTGTATCGCTCTCTCTCTCTCTCTGGTAGTTTCTGTATCGCTCTCTCTCTCTCTCTGGTAGTTTCTGTATCGCTCTCTCTCTCTGGTAGTTTCTGTATCGCTCTCTCTCTCTCTGGTAGTTTCTGTATCGCTCTCTCTCTCTCTGGTAGTTTCTGTATCGCTCTCTCTCTCTCTCTCTGGTAGTTTCTGTATCGCTCTCTCTCTCTCTGGTAGTTTCTGTATCGCTCTCTCTCTCTCTGGTAGTTTCTGTCTCGCGCTCTCTCTCTCTGGTAGTTTCTGTATCGCTCTCTCTCTCTCTCTGGTAGTTTCTGTATTGCTCTCTCTCTGGTAGTTTCTGTATCGCTCTCTCTCTCTCTGGTAGTTTCTGAATCGCTCTCTCTCTCTCTGGTAGTTTCTGTATCGCGCTCTCTCTCTCTGGTAGTTTCTGTATCGCTCTCTCTCTCTCTGGTAGTTTCTGTATCGCTCTCTCTCTGGTAGTTTCTGTATCGCTCTCTCTCACTCTCTGGTAGTTTCTGTATCGCTCTCTCTCTCTCTCTGGTAGTTTCTGTATCGCTCTCTCTCTCTCTCTGGTAGTTTCTGTATCGCTCTCTCTCTCTCTCTGGTAGTTTCTGTATCGCTCTCTCTCACTCTCTGGTAGTTTCTGTATCGCTCTCTCTCACTCTCTGGTAGTTTCTGTATCGCTCTCTCTCTCTGGTAGTTTCTGTATCGCTCTCTCTCTCTCTCTCTGGTAGTTTCTGTATCGCTCTGTCTCTCTGGTAGTTTCTCTATCGCTGTCTCTCTGGTAGTTTCTGTATCGCTCTCTCTCTCTCTCTGGTAGTTTCTGTATCGCTCTCTCTCACTCTCTGGTAGTTTCTGTATCGCTCTCTCTCACTCTCTGGTAGTTTCTGTATCGCTCTCTCTCTCTGGTAGTTTCTGTATCGCTCTCTCTCTCTGGTAGTTTCTGTATCGCTCTCTCTCTCTGGTAGTTTCTGTATCGCTCTCTCTCTCTGGTAGTTTCTGTATCGCTCTCTCTCTCTCTGGTAGTTTCTGTATCGCTCTCTCTCTGGTAGTTTCTGTATCGCCCTCTCTCTCTCTGGTAGTTTCTGTATCGCTCTCTCTCTCTCTGGTAGTTTCTGTATCGCTCTCTCTCTCTCTGGTAGTTTCTGTATCGCTCTCTCTCTCTGGTAGTTTCTGTATCGCTCTCTCTCTCTCTGGTAGTTTCTGTATCGCTCTCTCTCTCTCTGGTAGTTTCTGTATCGCTCTCTCTCTCTCTGGTAGTTTCTGTATCGCTCTGTCTCTCTGGTAGTTTCTGTATCGCTCTGTCTCTCTGGTAGTTTCTGTATCGCTCTGTCTCTCTGGTAGTTTCTGTATCGCTCTGTCTCTCTGGTAGTTTCTGTATCGCTCTGTCTCTCTGGTAGTTTCTGTATCGCTCTGTCTCTCTCTCTCTCTGGTAGTTTCTGTATCGCTCTCTCTCTCTCTCTCTGGTAGTTTCTGTATCGCTCCCTCTCTCTCTCTGGTAGTTTCTGTATCGCTCTCTCTCTCTCTCTCTCTCTGCTAGTTTCTGTATCGCTCTGTCTCTCTGGTAGTTTCTGTATCGCTCTGTCTCTCTGGTAGTTTCTGTATCGCTCTGTCTCTCTCTCTCTCTGGTAGTTTCTGTATCGCTCTCTCTCTCTCTCTCTGGTAGTTTCTGTATCGCTCCCTCTCTCTCTCTGGTAGTTTCTGTATCGCTCTCTCTCTCTCTCTCTCTCTGCTAGTTTCTGTATCGCTCTCTCTCTCTCTCTCTGGTAGTTTCTGTATCGCTCTCTCTCTCTCTCTCTCTGGTAGTTTCTGTATCGCTCTCTCTCTCTGGTAGTTTCTGTATCGCTCTCTCTCTCTGGTAGTTTCTGTATCGCTCTCTCTCTCTCTGGTAGTTTCTGTATCGCTCTCTCTCTCTCTGGTAGTTTCTGTATCGCTCTCTCTCTCTCTGGTAGTTTCTGTATCGCTCTCTCTCTCTCTGGTAGTTTCTGTATCGCTATCTCTCTCTCTCTCTGGTAGTTTCTGTCTCGCGCTCTCTCTCTCTGGTAGTTTCTGTATCGCTCTCTCTCTCTCTCTGGTAGTTTCTGTATTGCTCTCTCTCTCTCTCTGGTAGTTTCTGTATCGCTCTCTCTCTCTCTGGTAGTTTCTGTATCGCTCTCTCTCTCTCTGGTAGTTTCTGTATCGCTCTCTCTCTGGTAGTTTCTGTATCGCTCTCTCTCACTCTCTGGTAGTTTCTGTATCGCTCTCTCTCTCTCTGGTAGTTTCTGTATCGCTCTCTCTCTGTGGTAGTTTCTGTATCGCTCTCTCTCTCTCTCTCTGGTAGTTTCTGTATCGCTCTGTCTCTCTGGTAGTTTCTCTATCGCTGTCTCTCTGGTAGTTTCTGTATCGCTCTCTCTCTCTCTGGTAGTTTCTGTATCGCTCTCTCTCTGGTAGTTTCTGTATCGCTCTCTCTCTGGTAGTTTCTGTATCGCTCTCTCTCTCTCTGGTAGTTTCTGTATCGCTCTCTCTCTCTCTGGTAGTTTCTGTATCGCTCTCTCTCTCTCTGGTAGTTTCTGTATCGCTCTCTCTCTCCCTCTGGCAGTTTCTGTATCGCTCTCTCTCTCTCTGGTAGTTTCTGTATCGCTCTCTCTCTCTCTGGTAGTTTCTGTATCGCTCTCTCTCTCACTGGTAGTTTCTGTATCGCTCTCTGTCTCTCTGGTAGTTTCTGTATCGCTCTCTCTCTCTCTGGTAGTTTCTGTATCGCTCTCTCTCTCTCTCTGGTAGTTTCTGTATCGCTCTCTCTCACTCTCTGGTAGTTTCTGTATCGCTCTCTCTCACTCTCTGGTAGTTTCTGTATCGCTCTCTCTCACTCTCTGGTAGTTTCTGTATCGCTCTCTCTCTCTCTGGTAGTTTCTGTATCGCTCTCTCACTCTCTGGTAGTTTCTGTATCGCTCTCTCTCTGGTAGTTTCTGTATCGCTCTCTCTCTCTCTGGTAGTTTCTGTATCGCTCTCTCTCTCTCCGGTAGTTTCTGTATCGCTCTCTCTCTCTCTCTGGTAGTTTCTGTATCGCTCTCTCTCTCTCTCTGGTAGTTTCTGTATCGCTCTCTCTCTCTCTCTGGTAGTTTCTGTATCGCTCTCTCTCTCTCTCTGGTAGTTTCTGTATCGCTCTCTCTCTCTCTCTGGTAGTTTCTGTATCGCTCTCTCTCTCTCTCTGGTAGTTTCTGTATCGCTCTCTCTCACTCTCTGGTAGTTTCTGTATCGCTCTCTCTCACTCTCTGGTAGTTTCTGTATCGCTCTCTCTCACTCTCTGGTAGTTTCTGTATCGCTCTCTCTCACTCTCTGGTAGTTTCTGTATCGCTCTCTCTCACTCTCTGGTAGTTTCTGTATCGCTCTCTCTCACTCTCTGGTAGTTTCTGTATCGCTCTCTCTCACTCTCTGGTAGTTTCTGTATCGCTCTCTCTCACTCTCTGGTAGTTTCTGTGTCGCTCTCTCTCACTCTCTGGTAGTTTCTGTATCGCTCTCTCTCACTCTCTGGTAGTTTCTGTATCGCTCTCTCTCACTCTCTGGTAGTTTCTGTATCGCTCTCTCTCACTCTCTGGTAGTTTCTGTATCGCTCTCTCTCTCTCTGGTAGTTTCTGTATCGCTCTCTCTCTCTCTGGTAGTTTCTGTATCGCTCTCTCTCTCTCTGGTAGTTTCTGTATCGCTCTCTCTCTCTCTGGTAGTTTCTGTATCGCTCTCTCTCTCTGGTAGTTTCTGTATCGCTCTGTCTCTCTGGTAGTTTCTGTATCGCTCTGTCTCTCTGGTAGTTTCTGTATCGCTCTGTCTCTCTGGTAGTTTCTGTCTCGCTCTGTCTCTCTGGTAGTTTCTGTATTGCTCTGTCTCTCTGGTAGTTTCTGTATTGCTCTGTCTCTCTGGTAGTTTCTGTATTGCTCTGTCTCTCTGGTAGTTTCTGTATCGCTGTCTCTCTGGTAGTTTCTGTCTCGCTCTCTCTCTCTCATAGTTTCTGTATCACTATCTCTCTCTCTCTGGTAGTTTCTGTATCACTATCTCTCTCTCTCTCGTAGTTTCTATATCGCTCTCTCTCTCTCTCTCGTAGTTTCTATATCGCTCTCTCTCTCTCGTAGTTTCTGTATCGCTCTCTCTCTCTCTGGTAGTTTCTGTATCGCTCTCTCTCTCTCTCTCTCTGGTAGTTTCTGTATCGCTCTCTCTCTCTCTCTCTCTGGTAGTTTCTGTATCGCTCTCTCTCTCTCTGGTAGTTTCTGTCTCGCGCTCTCTCTCTCTGGTAGTTTCTGTATCGCTCTCTCTCTCTCTCTGGTAGTTTCTGTATTGCTCTCTCTCTCTCTCTGGTAGTTTCTGTATCGCTCTCTCTCTCTCTGGTAGTTTCTGAATCACTCTCTCTCTCTCTGGTAGTTTCTGTATCGCGCTCTCTCTCTCTGGTAGTTTCTGTATCGCTCTCTCTCTCTCTGGTAGTTTCTGTATCGCTCTCTCTCTGGTAGTTTCTGTATCGCTCTCTCTCTCTCTCTCTGGTCGTTTCTGTATCGCTCTCTCTCTCTCTCTCTCTGGTAGTTTCTGTATCGCTCTCTCTCTCTGGTAGTTTCTGTATCGCTCTCTCTCTCTCTGGTAGTTTCTGTATCGCTCTCTCTCTCTCTGGTAGTTTCTGTATCGCTCTCTCTCTCTCTCTCTGGTAGTTTCTGTATCGCTCTCTCTCTCTCTGGTAGTTTCTGTATCGCTCTCTCTCTCTCTGGTAGTTTCTGTATCGCTCTCTCTCTCTCTCTCTGGTAGTTTCTGTATCGCTCTCTCTCTCTCTGGTAGTTTCTGTATCGCGCTCTCTCTCTCTGGTAGTTTCTGTATCGCTCTCTCTCTCTCTCTGGTAGTTTCTGTATTGCTCTCTCTCTGGTAGTTTCTGTATCGCTCTCTCTCTCTCTGGTAGTTTCTGTATCGCGCTCTCTCTCTCTCTGGTAGTTTCTGTATCGCTCTCTCTCTCTCTCTGGTAGTTTCTGTATCGCGCTCTCTCTCTCTGGTAGTTTCTGTATCGCTCTCTCTCTCTCTTAGTTTCTGTATCGCTCTCTCTCTGGTAGTTTCTGTATCGCTCTCTCTCACTCTCTGGTAGTTTCTGTATCGCTCTCTCTCTCTCTCTGGTAGTTTCTGTATCGCTCTCTCTCTCTCTCTGGTAGTTTCTGTATCGCTCTCTCTCTCTCTCTGGTAGTTTCTGTATCGCTCTCTCTCACTCTCTGGTAGTTTCTGTATCGCTCTCTCTCACTCTCTGGTAGTTTCTGTATCGCTCTCTCTCTCTGGTAGTTTCTGTATCGCTCTCTCTCTCTCTCTGGTAGTTTCTGTATCGCTCTGTCTCTCTGGTAGTTTCTCTATCGCTGTCTCTCTGGTAGTTTCTGTATCGCTCTCTCTCTGGTAGTTTCTGTATCGCTCTCTCTCTCTCTGGTAGTTTCTGTATCGCTCTCTCTCTCTCTGGTAGTTTCTGTATCGCTCTCTCTCTCTCTGGTAGTTTCTGTATCGCTCTCTCTCTCTGGTAGTTTCTGTCTCGCTCTCTCTCTCTCTGGTAGTTTCTGTATCGCTCTGTCTCTCTGGTAGTTTCTGTATCGCTCTGTCTCTCTGGTAGTTTCTGTATCGCTCTCTCTCTCTGGTAGTTTCTGTATCGCTCTGTCTCTCTGGTAGTTTCTGTATCGCTCTGTCTCTCTCTCTCTCTGGTAGTTTCTGTATCGCTCTCTCTCTCTCTCTCTGGTAGTTTCTGTATCGCTCCCTCTCTCTCTCTGGTAGTTTCTGTATCGCTCTCTCTCTCTCTCTCTCTCTCTGCTAGTTTCTGTATCGCTCTCTCTCTCTCTCTCTGGTAGTTTCTGTATCGCTCTCTCTCTCTCTCTCTCTGGTAGTTTCTGTATCGCTCGCTCTCTCTCTCTCTCTGGTAGTTTCTGTATCGCTCTCTCTCTCTCTGGTAGTTTCTGTATCGCTCTCTCTCTCTCTGGTAGTTTCTGTCTCGCTCTCTCTCTCTCTGGTAGTTTCTGTATCGCTCTCTCTCTCTCTCTGGTAGTTTCTGTATTGCTCTCTCTCTCTCTCTGGTAGTTTCTGTATCGCTCTCTCTCTCTCTGGTAGGTTCTGTATCGCTCTCTCTCTCTCTGGTAGTTTCTGTATCGCGCTCTCTCTCTCTGGTAGTTTCTGTATCGCTCTCTCTCTCTTTGGTAGTTTCTGTATCGCTCTCTCTCTGGTAGTTTCTGTATCGCTCTCTCTCACTCTCTGGTAGTTTCTGTATCGCTCTCTCTCTCTCTGGTAGTTTCTGTATCGCTCTCTCTCTGTGGTAGTTTCTGTATCGCTCTCTCTCTCTCTCTGGTAGTTTCTGTATCGCTCTGTCTCTCTGGTAGTTTCTCTATCGCTGTCTCTCTGGTAGTTTCTGTATCGCTCTCTCTCTCTCTGGTAGTTTCTGTATCGCTCTCTCTCTCTCTGGTAGTTTCTGTATCGCTCTCTCTCTGGTAGTTTCTGTATCGCTCTCTCTCTCTCTGGTAGTTTCTGTATCGCTCTCTCTCTCTCTGGTAGTTTCTGTATCGCTCTCTCTCTCTCTGGTAGTTTCTGTATCGCTCTCTCTCTCTCTGGTAGTTTCTGTATCGCTCTCTCTCTGGTAGTTTCTGTATCGCTCTCTCTCACTCTCTGGTAGTTTCTGTATCGCTCTCTCTCTCTCTGGTAGTTTCTGTATCGCTCTCTCTCTGTGGTAGTTTCTGTATCGCTCTCTCTCTCTCTGGTAGTTTCTGTATCGCTCTCTCTCTCTCTGGTAGTTTCTGTATCGCTCTGTCTCTCTGGTAGTTTCTCTATCGCTGTCTCTCTGGTAGTTTCTGTATCGCTCTCTCTCTCTCTGGTAGTTTCTGTATCGCTCTCTCTCTGGTAGTTTCTGTATCCCTCTCTCTCTCTCTGGTAGTTTCTGTATCGCTCTCTCTCTCTCTGGTAGTTTCTGTATCGCTCTCTCTCTCTGGTAGTTTCTGTATCGCTCTCTCTCTCCCTCTGGCAGTTTCTGTATCGCTCTCTCTCCCTCTGGTAGTTTCTGTATCGCTCTCTCTCTCTCTGGTAGTTTCTGTATCGCTCTCTCTCTCTCTGGTAGTTTCTGTATCGCTCTCTCTCTCTCTCGTAGTTTCTGTATCGCTCTCTCTCTCTCTGGTAGTTTCTGTATCGCTCTCTCTCTCTCTCTGGTAGTTTCTGTATCGCTCTCTCTCACTCTCTGGTAGTTTCTGTATCGCTCTCTCTCTCTCTCTGGTAGTTTCTGTATCGCTCTCTCTCACTCTCTGGTAGTTTCTGTATCGCTCTCTCTCACTCTCTGGTAGTTTCTGTATCGCTCTCTCTCACTCTCTGGTAGTTTCTGTATCGCTCTCTCACTCTCTGGTAGTTTCTGTATCGCTCTCTCACTCTCTGGTAGTTTCTGTATCGCTCTCTCTCTGGTAGTTTCTGTATCGCTCTCTCTCTGGTAGTTTCTGTATCGCTCTCTCTCTCTCTGGTAGTTTCTGTATCGCTCTCTCTCTCTCTGGTAGTTTCTGTATCGCTCTCTCTCTCTCTCTGGTAGTTTCTGTATCGCTCTCTCTCTCTCTCTGGTAGTTTCTGTATCGCTCTCTCTCTCTCTCTGGTAGTTTCTGTATCGCTCTCTCTCTCTCTCTGGTAGTTTCTGTATCGCTCTGTCTCACTCTCTGGTAGTTTCTGTATCGCTCTCTCTCACTCTCTGGTAGTTTCTGTATCGCTCTCTCTCACTCTCTGGTAGTTTCTGTATCGCTCTCTCTCACTCTCTGGTAGTTTCTGTATCGCTCTCTCTCACTCTCTGGTAGTTTCTGTATCGCTCTCTCTCACTCTCTGGTAGTTTCTGTATCGCTCTCTCTCACTCTCTGGTAGTTTCTGTATCGCTCTCTCTCTCTCTGGTAGTTTCTGTATCGCTCTCTCTCTCTCTGGTAGTTTCTGTATCGCTCTCTCTCTCTCTGGTAGTTTCTGTATCGCTCTCTCTCTCTCTGGTAGTTTCTGTATCGCTCTCTCTCTCTGGTAGTTTCTGTATCGCTCTCTCTCTCTGGTAGTTTCTGTATCGCTCTCTCTCTCTGGTAGTTTCTGTATCGCTCTGTCTCTCTGGTAGTTTCTGTATCGCTCTGTCTCTGGTAGTTTCTGTATTGCTCTGTCTCTCTGGTAGTTTCTGTCTCGCTCTCTCTCTCTCATAGTTTCTGTATCACTATCTCTCTCTCTCTGGTAGTTTCTGTATCACTATCTCTCTCTCTCTCGTAGTTTCTATATCGCTCTCTCTCTCTCGTAGTTTCTATATCGCTCTCTCTCTCTCTCTGGTAGTTTCTGTATCGCTCTCTCTCACTCTCTGGTAGTTTCTGTATCGCTCTCTCTCTCTCTGGTAGTTTCTGTATCGCTCTCTCTCTCTCTGGTAGTTTCTGTATCGCTCTCTCTCTCTCTGGTAGTTTCTGTATCGCTCTCTCTCTCTCTGGTAGTTTCTGTATCGCTCTCTCTCTCTGGTAGTTTCTGTATCGCTCTCTCTCTCTGGTAGTTTCTGTATCGCTCTGTCTCTCTGGTAGTTTCTGTATCGCTCTGTCTCTGGTAGTTTCTGTATTGCTCTGTCTCTCTGGTAGTTTCTGTCTCGCTCTCTCTCTCTCATAGTTTCTGTATCACTATCTCTCTCTCTCTGGTAGTTTCTGTATCACTATCTCTCTCTCTCTCGTAGTTTCTATATCGCTCTCTCTCTCTCTCTCGTAGTTTCTATATCGCTCTCTCTCTCTCTCTCGTAGTTTCTATATCGCTCTCTCTCTCTCTCTCGTAGTTTCTGTATCGCTCTCTCTCTCTCTCTGGTAGTTTCTGTATCGCTCTCTCTCTCTCTCTGGTAGTTTCTGTATCGCTCTCTCTCTCTCTCTGGTAGTTTCTGTATCGCTCTCTCTCTCTCTCTGGTAGTTTCTGTATCGCTCTCTCTCTCTCTGGTAGTTTCTGTATTGCTCTCTCTCTCTGGTAGTTTCTGTATCGCTCTCTCGCTCTGGTAGTTTCTGTATCGCTCTGTCTCTCTGGTAGTTTCTGTATCGCTCTCTCTCTCTCATAGTTTCTGTATCACTATCTCTCTCTCTCTGGTAGTTTCTGTATCACTATCTCTCTCTCTCTCGTAGTTTCTATATCGCTCTCTCTCTCTCTCTCGTAGTTTCTATATCGCTCTCTCTCTCTCTCTGGTAGTTTCTATATCGCTCTCTCTCTCTCTCTCGTAGTTTCTGTATCGCTCTCTCTCTCTCTCTGGTAGTTTCTGTATCGCTCTCTCTCTCTCTCTGGTAGTTTCTGTATCGCTCTCTCTCTCTCTCTCTGGTAGTTTCTGTATCGCTCTCTCTCTCTCTGGTAGGTTCTGTATCGCTCTCTCTCTCTCTCTGGTAGTTTCTGTATTGCTCTCTCTCTCTCTGGTAGTTTCTGTATCGCTCTGTCTCTCTGGTAGTTTCTGTATCTCTGTCTCTCTGGTAGTTTCTGTCTCGCTCTCTCTCTCTCTCTCATAGTTTCTGTATCGCTCTCTCTCTCTCTCTGGTAGTTTCTGTATCGCTCTCTCTCTCTCTCTGGTAGTTTCTGTATCGCTCTCTCTCTCTCTGGTAGTTTCTGTATCGCTCTCTCTCTCTCTCTGGTAGTTTCTGTATCGCTCTCTCTCTCTCTCTGGTAGTTTCTGTATCGCTCTCTCTCTCTCTGGTAGGTTCTGTATCGCTCTCTCTCTCTCTCTGGTAGTTTCTGTATTGCTCTCTCTCTCTCTGGTAGTTTCTGTATCGCTCTCTCTCTGGTAGTTTCTGTATCGCTCTCTCTCTCTCTCTGGTAGTTTCTGTATCGCTCTCTCTCTCTCTCTGGTAGTTTCTGTATCGCTCTCTCTCTCTCTCTGGTAGTTTCTGTATCGCTCTCTCTCTCTTTCTGGTAGGTTCTGTATCGCTCTCTCTCTCTCTCTGGTAGTTTCTGTATTGCTCTCTCTCTCTGGTAGTTTCTGTATCGCTCTCTCTCTGGTAGTTTCTGTATCGCTCTCTCTCTCTCTGTTAGTTTCTGTATCGCTCTCTCTCTGGTAGTTTCTGTATCGCTCTCTCTCTCTCTGTTAGTTTCTGTATCGCTCTGTCTCTCTGGTAGTTTCTGTATCGCTCTGTCTCTCTGGTAGTTTCTGTATCGCTCTGTCTCTCTGGTAGTTTCTGTATCGCTCTGTCTCTCTGGTAGTTTCTGTATCGCTGTCTCTCTGGTAGTTTCTGTATCGCTTTCTCTCTGGTAGTTTCTGTATCGCTCTGTCTCTCTGGTAGTTTCTGTATCGCTCTGTCTCTCTGGTAGTTTCTGTATCGCTCTCTCTCTGGTAGTTTCTGTATCGCTCTCTCTCTCCCTCTGGTAGTTTCTGTATCGCTCTCTCTCTCCCTCTGGTAGTTTCTGTATCGCTCTCTCTTTCTCTCTGGTAGTTTCTGTATCGCTCTCTCTTTCTCTCTCATAGTTTCTGTATCCCTCTCTCTCTCTCTCTCTCATAGTTTCTGTATCGCTCTCTCTCTCTCTCTGGTAGTTTCTGTATCGCTCTCTCTCTCTCTCTGGTAGTTTCTGTATCGCTCTCTCTCACTCTCTGGTAGTTTCTGTATCGCTCTCTCTCACTCTCTGGTAGTTTCTGTATCGCTCTCTCTCACTCTCTGGTAGTTTCTGTATCGCTCTCTCTCACTCTCTGGTAGTTTCTGTATCGCTCTCTCTCACTCTCTGGTAGTTTCTGTATCGCTCTCTCTCACTCTCTGGTAGTTTCTGTATCGCTCTCTCTCACTCTCTGGTAGTTTCTGTATCGCTCTCTCTCACTCTCTGGTAGTTTCTGTATCGCTCTCTCTCTCTCTCTCGTAGTTTCTGTATCGCTCTCTCTCTCTCTCTGGTAGTTTCTGTATTGCTCTCTCTCTCTCTGGTAGTTTCTGTATCGCTCTGTCTCTCTGGTATTTTCTGTATCGCTGTCTCTCTGGTAGTTTCTGTCTCGCTCTCTCTCTCTCTCTCATAGTTTCTGTATCGCTCTCTCTCTCTCTCTGGTAGTTTCTGTATCGCTCTCTCTCTCTCTCTGGTAGTTTCTGTATCGCTCTCTCTCTCTCTCTGGTAGTTTCTGTATCGCTCTCTCTCTCTCTCTGGTAGTTTCTGTATCGCTCTCTCTCTCTCTCTGGTAGTTTCTGTATCGCTCTCTCTCTCTCTGGTAGTTTCTGTATCGCTCTCTCTCTCTCTCTGGTAGTTTCTGTATCGCTCTCTCTCTCTCTCTGGTAGTTTCTGTATCGCTCTCTCTCTCTCTCTGGTAGTTTCTGTATCGCTCTCTCTCTCTCTGGTAGGTTCTGTATCGCTCTCTCTCTCTCTCTGGTAGTTTCTGTATTGCTCTCTCTCTCTCTGGTAGTTTCTGTATTGCTCTCTCTCTCTCTGGTAGTTTCTGTATCGCTCTCTCTCTCTCTCTGGTAGTTTCTGTATCGCTCTCTCTCTCTCTCTGGTAGTTTCTGTATCGCTCTCTCTCTCTCTGTTAGTTTCTGTATCGCTCTGTCTCTCTGGTAGTTTCTGTATCGCTCTGTCTCTCTGGTAGTTTCTGTATCGCTCTGTCTCTCTGGTAGTTTCTGTATCGCTCTGTCTCTCTGGTAGTTTCTGTATCGCTGTCTCTCTGGTAGTTTCTGTATCGCTTTCTCTCTGGTAGTTTCTGTATCGCTCTGTCTCTCTGGTAGTTTCTGTATCGCTCTGTCTCTCTGGTAGTTTCTGTATCGCTCTCTCTCTGGTAGTTTCTGTATCGCTCTCTCTCTCCCTCTGGTAGTTTCTGTATCGCTCTCTCTCTCCCTCTGGTAGTTTCTGTATCGCTCTCTCTTTCTCTCTGGTAGTTTCTGTATCGCTCTCTCTTTCTCTCTCATAGTTTCTGTATCCCTCTCTCTCTCTCTCTGGTAGTTTCTGTATCGCTCTCTCTCTCTCTCTGGTAGTTTCTGTATCGCTCTCTCTCTCTCTCTGGTAGTTTCTGTATCGCTCTCTCTCTCTCTCTGGTAGTTTCTGTATCGCTCTCTCTCTCTCTGGTAGTTTCTGTATCGCTCTCTCTCTCTCTCTGGTAGTTTCTGTATCGCTCTCTCTCTCTCTCTGGTAGTTTCTGTATCGCTCTCTCTCTCTCTGGTAGGTTCTGTATCGCTCTCTCTCTCTCTCTGGTAGTTTCTGTATTGCTCTCTCTCTCTCTGGTAGTTTCTGTATCGCTCTCTCTCTGGTAGTTTCTGTATCGCTCTCTCTCTCTCTCTGGTAGTTTCTGTATCGCTCTCTCTCTCTCTCTGGTAGTTTCTGTATCGCTCTCTCTCTCTCTGTTAGTTTCTGTATCGCTCTCTCTCTCTCTGTTAGTTTCTGTATCGCTCTGTCTCTCTGGTAGTTTCTGTATCGCTCTGTCTCTCTGGTAGTTTCTGTATCGCTCTGTCTCTCTGGTAGTTTCTGTATCGCTCTGTCTCTCTGGTAGTTTCTGTATCGCTGTCTCTCTGGTAGTTTCTGTATCGCTTTCTCTCTGGTAGTTTCTGTATCGCTCTGTCTCTCTGGTAGTTTCTGTATCGCTCTGTCTCTCTGGTAGTTTCTGTATCGCTCTGTCTCTCTGGTAGTTTCTGTATCGCTCTCTCTCTGGTAGTTTCTGTATCGCTCTCTCTCTCCCTCTGGTAGTTTCTGTATCGCTCTCTCTCACTCTCTGGTAGTTTCTGTATCGCTCTCTCTTTCTCTCTGGTAGTTTCTGTATCGCTCTCTCTTTCTCTCTCATAGTTTCTGTATCCCTCTCTCTCTCTCTCTCTCTGGTAGTTTCTGTATCGCTCTCTCTCTCTCTCTCTCATAGTTTCTGTATCGCTCTCTCTCTCTGGTAGTTTCTGTATCGCTCTCTCTCTCTCTCTGGTAGTTTCTGTATCGCTCTCTCTCACTCTCTGGTAGTTTCTGTATCGCTCTCTCTCACTCTCTGGTAGTTTCTGTATCGCTCTCTCTCTGGTAGTTTCTGTATCGCTCTCTCTCTCCCTCTGGTAGTTTCTGTATCGCTCTCTCTCTCCCTCTGGTAGTTTCTGTATCGCTCTCTCTTTCTCTCTGGTAGTTTCTGTATCGCTCTCTCTTTCTCTCTCATAGTTTCTGTATCCCTCTCTCTCTCTCTCTCTCTGGTAGTTTCTGTATCGCTCTCTCTCTCTCTCTCTCATAGTTTCTGTATCGCTCTCTCTCTCTCTCTGGTAGTTTCTGTATCGCTCTCTCTCTCTCTCTGGTAGTTTCTGTATCGCTCTCTCTCACTCTCTGGTAGTTTCTGTATCGCTCTCTCTCACTCTCTGGTAGTTTCTGTATCGCTCTCTCTCACTCTCTGGTAGTTTCTGTATCGCTCTCACTCTCTGGTAGTTTCTGTATCGCTCTCTCTCACTCTCTGGTAGTTTCTGTATCGCTCTCTCTCACTCTCTGGTAGTTTCTGTATCGCTCTCTCTCACTCTCTGGTAGTTTCTGTATCGCTCTCTCTCACTCTCTGGTAGTTTCTGTATCGCTCTCTCTCACTCTCTGGTAGTTTCTGTATCGCTCTCTCTCACTCTCTGGTAGTTTCTGTATCGCTCTCTCTCACTCTCTGGTAGTTTCTGTATCGCTCTCTCTCACTCTCTGGTAGTTTCTGTATCGCTCTCTCTCTCTCTCTGGTAGTTTCTGTATTGCTCTCTCTCTCTCTGGTAGTTTCTGTATCGCTCTGTCTCTCTGGTATTTTCTGTATCGCTGTCTCTCTGGTAGTTTCTGTCTCGCTCTCTCTCTCTCTCTCATAGTTTCTGTATCGCTCTCTCTCTCTCTCTGGTAGTTTCTGTATCGCTCTCTCTCTCTCTCTGGTAGTTTCTGTATCGCTCTCTCTCTCTCTCTGGTAGTTTCTGTATCGCTCTCTCTCTCTCTCTGGTAGTTTCTGTATCGCTCTCTCTCTCTCTCTGGTAGTTTCTGTATCGCTCTCTCTCTCTCTCTGGTAGTTTCTGTATCGCTCTCTCTCTCTCTGGTAGTTTCTGTATCGCTCTCTCTCTCTCTGGTAGTTTCTGTATTGCTCTCTCTCTCTCTGGTAGTTTCTGTATCGCTCTGTCTCTCTGGTAGTTTCTGTATCGCTGTCTCTCTGGTAGTTTCTGTCTCGCTCTCTCTCTCTCTCTCTCATAGTTTCTGTATCGCTCTCTCTCTCTCTCTGGTAGTTTCTGTATCGCTCTCTCTCTCTCTCTGGTAGTTTCTGTATCGCTCTCTCTCTCTCTCTGGTAGTTTCTGTATCGCTCTCTCTCTCTCTCTGGTAGTTTCTGTATCGCTCTCTCTCTCTCTGGTAGGTTCTGTATCGCTCTCTCTCTCTCTCTGGTAGTTTCTGTATTGCTCTCTCTCTCTCTGGTAGTTTCTGTATCGCTCTGTCTCTCTGGTATTTTCTGTATCGCTGTCTCTCTGGTAGTTTCTGTCTCGCTCTCTCTCTCTCTCTCATAGTTTCTGTATCGCTCTCTCTCTCTCTCTGGTAGTTTCTGTATCGCTCTCTCTCTCTCTCTGGTAGTTTCTGTATCGCTCTCTCTCTCTCTCTGGTAGTTTCTGTATCGCTCTCTCTCTCTCTCTGGTAGTTTCTGTATCGCTCTCTCTCTCTCTGGTAGGTTCTGTATCGCTCTCTCTCTCTCTGGTAGTTTCTGTATCGCTCTCTCTCTCTCTGGTAGTTTCTGTATTGCTCTCTCTCTCTCTGGTAGTTTCTGTATCGCTCTGTCTCTCTGGTAGTTTCTGTATCGCTGTCTCTCTGGTAGTTTCTGTCTCGCTCTCTCTCTCTCTCTCATAGTTTCTGTATCGCTCTCTCTCTCTCTCTGGTAGTTTCTGTATCGCTCTCTCTCTCTCTCTGGTAGTTTCTGTATCGCTCTCTCTCTCTCTCTGGTAGTTTCTGTATCGCTCTCTCTCTCTCTCTGGTAGTTTCTGTATCGCTCTCTCTCTCTCTGGTAGGTTCTGTATCGCTCTCTCTCTCTCTCTGGTAGTTTCTGTATTGCTCTCTCTCTCTCTGGTAGTTTCTGTATCGCTCTGTCTCTCTGGTATTTTCTGTATCGCTGTCTCTCTGGTAGTTTCTGTCTCGCTCTCTCTCTCTCTCTCATAGTTTCTGTATCGCTCTCTCTCTCTCTCTGGTAGTTTCTGTATCGCTCTCTCTCTCTCTCTCTTGTAGTTTCTGTATCGCTCTCTCTCTCTCTCTGGTAGTTTCTGTATCGCTCTCTCTCTCTCTCTGGTAGTTTCTGTATCGCTCTCTCTCTCTCTCTGGTAGTTTCTGTATCGCTCTCTCTCTCTCTGGTAGGTTCTGTATCGCTCTCTCTCTCTCTCTGGTAGTTTCTGTATTGCTCTCTCTCTCTCTGGTAGTTTCTGTATCGCTCTCTCTCTGGTAGTTTCTGTATCGCTCTCTCTCTCTCTCTGGTAGTTTCTGTATCGCTCTCTCTCTCTCTCTGGTAGTTTCTGTATCGCTCTCTCTCTCTCTGGTAGTTTCTGTATCGCTCTCTCTCTCTCTGGTAGGTTCTGTATCGCGCTCTCTCTCTCTCTCTGGTAGTTTCTGTATCGCTCTCTCTCTCTCTCTGGTAGTTTCTGTATTGCTCTCTCTCTCTCTGGTAGTTTCTGTATCGCTCTGTCTCTCTGGTATTTTCTGTATCGCTGTCTCTCTGGTAGGTTCTGTCTCGCTCTCTCTCTCTCTCTCTGGTAGTTTCTGTATCGCTCTCTCTCTCTCTCTGGTAGTTTCTGTATTGCTCTCTCTCTCTCTGGTAGTTTCTGTATCGCTCTGTCTCTCTGGTAGTTTCTGTATCGCTGTCTCTCTGGTAGTTTCTGTCTCGCTCTCTCTCTCTCTCTCTCATAGTTTCTGTATCGCTCTCTCTCTCTCTCTGGTAGTTTCTGTATCGCTCTCTCTCTCTCTCTGGTAGTTTCTGTATCGCTCTCTCTCTCTCTCTGGTAGTTTCTGTATCGCTCTCTCTCTCTCTCTGGTAGTTTCTGTATCGCTCTCTCTCTCTCTGGTAGGTTCTGTATCGCTCTCTCTCTCTCTCTGGTAGTTTCTGTATTGCTCTCTCTCTCTCTGGTAGTTTCTGTATCGCTCTGTCTCTCTGGTATTTTCTGTATCGCTGTCTCTCTGGTAGTTTCTGTCTCGCTCTCTCTCTCTCTCTCATAGTTTCTGTATCGCTCTCTCTCTCTCTCTGGTAGTTTCTGTATCGCTCTCTCTCTCTCTCTGGTAGTTTCTGTATCGCTCTCTCTCTCTCTCTGGTAGTTTCTGTATCGCTCTCTCTCTCTCTCTGGTAGTTTCTGTATCGCTCTCTCTCTCTCTGGTAGGTTCTGTATCGCTCTCTCTCTCTCTGGTAGTTTCTGTATCGCTCTCTCTCTCTCTGGTAGTTTCTGTATTGCTCTCTCTCTCTCTGGTAGTTTCTGTATCGCTCTGTCTCTCTGGTAGTTTCTGTATCGCTGTCTCTCTGGTAGTTTCTGTCTCGCTCTCTCTCTCTCTCTCATAGTTTCTGTATCGCTCTCTCTCTCTCTCTGGTAGTTTCTGTATCGCTCTCTCTCTCTCTCTGGTAGTTTCTGTATCGCTCTCTCTCTCTCTCTGGTAGTTTCTGTATCGCTCTCTCTCTCTCTCTGGTAGTTTCTGTATCGCTCTCTCTCTCTCTGGTAGGTTCTGTATCGCTCTCTCTCTCTCTCTGGTAGTTTCTGTATTGCTCTCTCTCTCTCTGGTAGTTTCTGTATCGCTCTGTCTCTCTGGTATTTTCTGTATCGCTGTCTCTCTGGTAGTTTCTGTCTCGCTCTCTCTCTCTCTCTCATAGTTTCTGTATCGCTCTCTCTCTCTCTCTGGTAGTTTCTGTATCGCTCTCTCTCTCTCTCTTGTAGTTTCTGTATCGCTCTCTCTCTCTCTCTGGTAGTTTCTGTATCGCTCTCTCTCTCTCTCTGGTAGTTTCTGTATCGCTCTCTCTCTCTCTCTGGTAGTTTCTGTATCGCTCTCTCTCTCTCTGGTAGGTTCTGTATCGCTCTCTCTCTCTCTCTGGTAGTTTCTGTATTGCTCTCTCTCTCTCTGGTAGTTTCTGTATCGCTCTCTCTCTGGTAGTTTCTGTATCGCTCTCTCTCTCTCTCTGGTAGTTTCTGTATCGCTCTCTCTCTCTCTCTGGTAGTTTCTGTATCGCTCTCTCTCTCTCTGGTAGTTTCTGTATCGCTCTCTCTCTCTCTGGTAGGTTCTGTATCGCGCTCTCTCTCTCTCTCTGGTAGTTTCTGTATCGCTCTCTCTCTCTCTCTGGTAGTTTCTGTATTGCTCTCTCTCTCTCTGGTAGTTTCTGTATCGCTCTGTCTCTCTGGTATTTTCTGTATCGCTGTCTCTCTGGTAGTTTCTGTCTCGCTCTCTCTCTCTCTCTCATAGTTTCTGTATCGCTCTCTCTCTCTCTCTGGTAGTTTCTGTATCGCTCTCTCTCTCTCTCTGGTAGTTTCTGTATCGCTCTCTCTCTCTCTCTGGTAGTTTCTGTATCGCTCTCTCTCTCTCTGGTAGGTTCTGTATCGCTCTCTCTCTCTCTCTGGTAGTTTCTGTATTGCTCTCTCTCTCTCTGGTAGTTTCTGTATCGCTCTCTCTCTGGTAGTTTCTGTATCGCTCTCTCTCTCTCTCTGGTAGTTTCTGTATCGCTCTCTCTCTCTCTCTGGTAGTTTCTGTATCGCTCTCTCTCTCTCTCTGGTAGTTTCTGTATCGCTCTCTCTCTCTCTCTGGTAGTTTCTGTATCGCTCTCTCTCTCTGGTAGGTTCTGTATCGCGCTCTCTCTCTCTCTCTGGTAGGTTCTGTATCGCGCTCTCTCTCTCTCTCTGGTAGTTTCTGTATCGCTCTCTCTCTGGTAGTTTCTGTATCGCTCTCTCTCTCTCTGTTAGTTTCTGTATCGCTCTCTCTCTGGTAGTTTCTGTATCGCTCTCTCTCTCTCTGTTAGTTTCTGTATCGCTCTGTCTCTCTGGTAGTTTCTGTATCGCTCTGTCTCTCTGGTAGTTTCTGTATCGCTCTGTCTCTCTGGTAGTTTCTGTATCGCTCTGTCTCTCTGGTAGTTTCTGTATCGCTGTCTCTCTGGTAGTTTCTGTATCGCTTTCTCTCTGGTAGTTTCTGTATCGCACTCTCTCCCTCTGGTAGTTTCTGTATCGCTCTCTCTCTCCCTCTGGTAGTTTCTGTATCGCTCTCTCTTTCTCTCTCATAGTTTCTGTATCCCTCTCTCTCTCCCTCTGGTAGTTTCTGTATCGCTCTCTCTCTCCCTCTGGTAGTTTCTGTATCGCTCTCTCTTTCTGGTAGTTTCTGTATCGCTCTCTCTTTCTCTCTCATAGTTTCTGTATCCCTCTCTCTCTCTCTCTCTCTCTGGTAGTTTCTGTATCGCTCTCTCTCTCTCTCTCTCTCTCATAGTTTCTGTATCGCTCTCTCTCTCTCATAGTTTCTGTATCGCTCTCTCTCTCTCTCTGGTAGTTTCTGTATCGCTCTCTCTCTCTCTGGTAGT